>NW_005187511.1:1859543-1871259 GCF_000239375.1 Pundamilia nyererei
TGTGTGTGTGTGTGTGTGTGTGTGTGTGTGTGTGTGTGTTTTAATCTTGACTGAAAGAAATAATTTTTCAATGTTGTTCTCTTTCAGGAGAGAAACTAAACTTGGAGCAGACAAAAAATGAAGATGTAAGTTAGACCTGGTGTAGTAATAAATATGTCCGCTTCTCATCTTAATCAATGCTAATGACTAAAAGGTCATTACTCCTTCTCTTCTAGTCTGACATTTACCATGTGTACGCCACCATCTCTGAAGCAACAGATCCACCAGATTCACAGGACACGATATACAGCACGCTGAATGCACACTGAAACACAGTGAAACATGTTTGGTGACGTTGTTAGTAAAATGTCTAAAATGATCTAAATCATGTCAAAGTGAGAAAAGTGTGACAGGTAATAGATGCAATCTTGCAAAAAACCTTGAGCTTGAATTGTTGTAGATTTTTTTTTCTATTTAAAGATAACTGACATGATGATGATTTCAGCTTTAGTATTTTTAATAAGCGGAATCTAGAGGAATCTCTATCTTTACTGAGGGCTATGAAATACATCTCCCCTTAATCTTATCTGTACCCTGTCTGTTATTGCACAACTTAATAAAGCTGTTTAGTACTTCGAATGTATCTATATAATACAACTCCAGTATATAAATTTGTGTAGATGATGCTCTACTACTCTGAGTTGTGACAATAACATTAGCAGTTAGTCTTTTGTTACGTGCTGTGACTGCACACAGGCTTGTAAAAATAGGCAACATACAATTGACCCTCAGCCCACCAACCAGCTGCAGTTTTTAGGTCAGCACACAAGACCATTTTAGGCCAAAGATTATGATGATGAAAAAATACAGGAAGAATAATGTACTGTAGTTGGTTGCTGCACTGCACAGCTGCTACAGTTTGCCTAGTAGTAGTAACATAATCATGTGACATAAAACATTTAGTGATGATGATACTTTGTATCCACACAGGCAACAGAAGTAAAACAACAGGGGGAAGATCTGAAATTTACATTCAGTAAATAGAGATGTATGTTTTTGGCTCTAGGATTCATTTGTGTGATATATCACTGTGAGATGTATTAGAAATATGTAGTTTTTCATTTTCCATTTCTGGTTCCTGGTTATTACACATAAACTAACACAGGTAACAAGCCACAGTATTTGTCGCGTGTTCTTTTTCTCTAGGATAAAGAAAACACACACACACACACACACACACACACACACACACACACACACACACACACACACACACACACACACACACCGTCACCGTCACCCAGTTTCATGCACCTTAAGTTGCATCTACTGTATCTATGTGAGCTACTGTCTATGGCCTCGCTCTGTTTACTCCCACACTCCTTTCACTAAGTCTGCACAAACAATTCTCAATCATGTGAATCTATAACTTTTCTACTTATTTTATTCTGAGGGCTCAGTAGCCCAATTTAACTATATTATTTTCAGTGCTCAGAATTTCAGTTAACTGTGAAAGTGATCTAAAATGTATTAAAAGCCTCAAACCATTTGCCAGCACAAGTCTTGTAAACCACTTTTCTAGTCCTCACACATTAAACATCCATCCATCCATCGTCTTCGGCTTATCCAGGGCCGGGTCGCGGATAACAACATTAAACATATTTAAATAGTTTTGGTGGGTAAACTTACCATTTTCTTCTCAAAACATTATTATAATATTATTAATTGTTTTTTTCCTCATAGGCTGATGTTCATTTCCACATTATTATCAGCAGTTTCTGGGTGTATGCATATAACCAGAAGAAGGACAATGTGGGCATGCACAGCACATGTCATGCTCACGCGAGCGGCCTGAAGTTCCTTTTTCACAACATCTTTTGAGGCCAGTGAGACTTTCAGACACAGAGCCCACTGGTGTATTTATAAACTGTGGTATCTGAATCAGTCACATGATTTGTGAAATTATAATTAATATAAATGAAAATATAGTCTGAAATTTGAACTCTGGAATAATTGTGTTACAATATATACAATTTCTTGATTGTATATATTGTCTAATGCTACATAGTAGCATTAGGAATTAAGACCCCTACTGTACTATCAAGTTTGTGCACTGCACCTTGATTGACCTTCATCTGAGGAACAGCTAAAGCAACAGAAATGATACTGTAGCATATATTTAGTAATCTTAACTTAGCCCCCCTGTGGTGGCTGGTATATATAACACACATATAGGTACTTTTAATTAGCTGCTCTTTATATGTGTAGCTTTGTGGCCTCAATATGTGATGAAGTACTTCTCCTGCCTCTTGTGGTTTTCCTGTGACCAACTGCTACAAAATGATTCATCCCCTTCTGTGTCGTCAGAAACGTGAGAATCTTCTTCTCAACAGAGCCTTTGGTGTGCTGTCCTAATGTGTGAGTTAAACATCCTGCAGATTTTGCAATATTTAATGTGATCTCTCAACATTCGTGTAAGTTCACACTTGAAACATATATTTTGCTAAAGTTATTTCAGACTTATTAATAGATTTATTTATGTTCTTGACATATATTTTCAACAGTGTCCTTCCACGTAATGCAAGTACAAGGTCAGGCTCTGATCTACTGTATTTATTGCTGAGTTGTGCCGTAACTGTATGTTATTCCACGATTAGTCTATGATTGGATTGGGTAATGTATAACTGCTTACATGGGAAAATAGGGTAAAAAAAAGGCGCAGGTATATTATGTGACATAACATCTAAGCGTTCAGTATAACATGTCTTGGTCTAAAACTGGCAATGAAACAGCAGTGATCACAGAATTTGTTTTGTAGAAGTTTTGGCTGTTGATCTCACATCAGAGTTCATCTGCCTCTGTCTGTGTCTGCACTTGAGGCCTCTCACCTGGTCTGGCCTCTCGGCCGTAACACAAAGTAGAAGTGAAACTTTGCCTTCTTACAGTTATTGTCAAAAAGATGATGAACAAGACAGCAGATGCAAATGTTAATTTATTTATGACCACAATTATCTTTTACGTTAGATGTTGTGAAAAGAGCATCAGGAATGTTCAACATGGTATGACACACAAAACAGCTAAACAGGAACTCATTATTCATTGCTCATTAGTTGTTCTCACAAAGACCTTTTTTGCACATTTTATTCAGAAGAACGGAACCTCAGCAGATGCAGTGTTTACACTCACACCACTCCCAGGAAGTAGAACAATTGTTAATCAGAAATAGACTGATTTGTATATGAATGTTTTTAGTGTTGTTCCTTCTACACATTTATTTACCTGAATATATAGAATTAAGGAAAAAAAAGAAGAAAAAGACTTTACACATTAACCTAAAATATTATGAAAAAACATGTACAGGACAGAGTGAGAAAAACATATGGCTTACTGTGGCCAGTTAGTGTGATTCACTTCTGATCCTGTGGTTTTCCTGAAAGCAACTTTTGAAAATGTCACTTATTTCAGGCAAAAGTAAAAGCAGTTAGTAGTAGTCTGTTCTGTTCACATGGTTTCATCATGGCTGAACTCCTGCTGCTGTTGGTGGCCTTTGCATATAAGTTAAACTTTTTCTTATATCAGCTGGTACTTGATGTCGGCCATTCAGGTGATTTATCAGTTAGGTATCACTGTTAGCATGTTGCATTTTTACATGAGGATGCTAACACTAGACAGTAAATTTCGTACATTGTTGCTTCTGTGTTGTATTTTTAACTATCAGTAACAAAGTACGGGATCAATCTCTAAGCTTTTATGTTTCTATGGGCTTTTTACTTTGACATTATTTAGTAAATGTTCTAAAGTCAAACTTTTTGTCACATCTAATTTTTATTGTTTCCTATTACTTAAAATCTATTCAGTTATTATGTCAGTTATGATTAAATTTTACAGCTGTATCATCACTTTTTTCTCATATTGCCGTTCTTCACCAGATTCTTTTCATGAAATTAAAGCACAAGGTCAGTCTCTAAGTTTCATGTTTTGTTTTTTGTCACCAATGTGTTGGCTATTTATTTAGACTTTCTTTGCAGTTTCTCTACAAAAATCTTATCACCTTATGATTTCTGACACTGGGAACTAACTATTAGAAATAAAAATCTGTGCATATGAAATTTCAGGCATTCTGCCACCTGAACTGACTGTGACTCCACTTGTGATCACAGAGACAGACTCAGTCACACTGAACTCCTGTTTCTGTGCCTCAGTGTTATTTCCTCATTTCAAGAAAGAAAACTGCCAAAAGTTATTCTGTTACACTTGAAGTGACATGTTATTGCTTCTTTTTTTTTTTTCAGAAGTCCCCACTCAGTAACATGTCACCAATCACCATACAAAGTTACCCATTAAAACACTGATTTTGATTTTGCACATTTGACTTTTAATTTATTATTTTATTGTTTTTTTCTGTCATCAGTGTGTCAACTATATACTGACTATTCTTGAACAATATATTATTCTGTTAATGGTGATTTGACACATGGAATTATTATCTATTTAATATAACTTATATTTAGTATCTCTAAATTTCAGCAATTCCTTCATCTGAATCCACCTGTGATCACAGAGACAGACTCAGTCACAGTGAACTGTCAGACTCCATCATCTTTTAAGTGTTTTTCATACGTTATAAGAAGAAGCAAATATACATCCGTCTCCTGTGAGCAGAATGTAACAGGAACTGAAGTCCTATCTTGGGCAGCAGAGTTTACTGCTGAGGTGGTAGTGACATGTTTTTACATGTCACAGCAATAAAGGAGGACAACATCAGTGTCCTCACAGTAAAATATTTTCCATCAACATAGGAAGTAAGTGACATACTCCTCTTTTTCTTTTACATTATGTGCATATAGCCACACCAAGAGGAAAGTTGAGGTAGTAGTTGATTGTAGTTTATTGCTTTTTGACTTTGAAGATTTGACTTTTCTTTTTGTGAATGCATTAGTTCTGACTACTTGTAGATCACTCTCATCTGCAAGCACTTTGACCTCTGCTCCTACTATGAAAGTCACAACAGGACATGGTCCTGCAGATAAGAATTTTAAAAATGAAATGGTTTTAATTGTTTGAACAAGTACACTTTTTAGGCTTGAATTCTAAAGACTTCAGCTCTAAATAAGTTATGGTAAATGGCCTGTATTTATATAGCGCTTTTCTAGTCCCTAAGGACCCCAAAGCGCTTTACATATCCAGTCATCCACCCATTCACGCACACATTCACACACTGGTGATGGTAAGCTACATTGTAGCCACAGCCACCCTGGGGCGCACTGACAGAGGCGAGGCTGCCGGACACTGGCGCCACCAGGCCCTCTGACCACCACCAGTAGGCAATGGGTGAAGTATCTTGCCCAAGGACACAACGACCGAGACTGTCCAAGCTGGGGCTCGAACCGGCAACCTTCCGACTACAAGGCGAACTCCCAACTCTTGAGCCACGATCGCCCCGTGGCAATTATTTCTCCTGTTATCTCAGTATATTAAAAGCCTCAGTTTACCTTATTTCCTCATTGTTAATGTTTTGTTACTGTTGATTGCTGCGTGTTTGAATGCCTGTATGTTTTAACCCTTTTAATTTATGGACATTGTTTTCTTATTTTTATGAATAAAGGTTCACCTTTTGTTTTTTGTTTTTTTAACTCAAATTTAAAAGTCCACCTTCACACCAACTTATAACACCTTCATAAAATCATAAAGATACCAGTGCACTCTAAAAAACAAAAAACAGAATTGAACTAATGTAGAGCTTTTCTTACACCATGCCCACAATAAGTTTTTTTTATTACTGTTTTAACATTTTAAACTTAAAATGTGAATTTAACTCCTTTCTTAAAGCTGCAAAAATGATATGGACAATCAGATCATTCGTAATGGTGGATGTTCTCTTGCTTACACTACCTCTTGTGCTTAATCAAAGGAAGACTGGTAAGAAAAATCTCAGCTGCAGTTTAATCTACACAAAATGTGATTCCAAGACATAAGTAATATTATTTTTCAAGCTGGTCATCTTCCTTAAGAACCAGTCTACAGCTTCTTTTCCATTATTGCTTTCAATTATGTTCATTCTGGCCATCACAGTCCTCTCATATCAACTCTTACATACTGTTCAAATTTCAAGCCTTCACAGTAATAGTCCAGGTCATTTCTGACCAAGAATTCCTTTGTTTTGCACGGGTGATTCCCGTGCCCACTGAAATGGAAGCTCAGGTGCCTTTATTGGATGAAGCGTTTAAGACTTTTAGCTCCTTAACATCTGTCACACTGTTTTTAAAGGGACGAAAAGTATAATTGACTCAAAGGCTATTTCATGGGTAAGTGTGAGCTATTCCTTTGCTGTATCATTATCAGTTAAGCAGATAAAAGGAGCTGATTTGAGGGGTCGTGCTTGCATTTGGAAGATTTTGCTATGAACAGGCAACATGCGGTCAAAGAGGGTTCACTGCAAGAATCAAGAAGGCTTGATTGGACTTTTCTAAAAACATCTAAAAAAAAAAAAAGTCCAGCACAGTTCTGGAAAAACATTCTTTGGACAGATGAAACCAAGATCAACTTCTACTAGAATGATGGCAAGAAAAAAGTATGGAGAAGAAGTGAAACAGCTCCTGATCCAAAGCATACTACATCATCTATAAAACACAGTGGAGGCAGTGGGATGGCTTGGGTGTGCATGGCTGCCAGTGGAACTTAGACACTAGTGTTTATTGATGATGTGAAACAGGAAAGAAGCAGCCGAATGAATTTTGAGGCGTTCAGAGATATATTGTCTTCACAAATCCACCTAAATGCAGACAGACTGATTGGGCCCCAATCAGTCACAGGAGGTGGCTTCTAGCAACAGCTGTGGAGAAGTGAGGGAGAGAATGAGGAAGGTGAAAGGTTTTAAAGAAAAACTCCCTCTTTCTTTTTTTTGTCACGTATAAACGACGCAACATCACTGGTGAGACAAAATGTGTTGCTCATTTGCTTTCACTGCAGTGATATAGTCTATATATATTTGGTCATTTAAGCCATTTTATTGTTTTGTTTTCTATTTTAGATAACTCGAAATCTATGGTAAGTCTCAAAAGTTGAAGAATATTTCAAAAACTTCTGTTTCTACTCATAGATGTTCCACTTTGCAGGAACTATTCTGTCCCTTCCACCTAACGTCTGTTTGAAATAATTTACAGGCTGATAGTGACACCTACAGTACCATCACCTATGACTGCATCTTTGGTGAGCTGAACACAGGCAGGAACTGACCGATTTCATTTTCAAATTCTACTGAAACTAAAAACAACACTACAGGTAAAATTGTTTTATATGCGACATGGAAAATAAGTTGTTTTGACGTGTCATATATGAAATACTTTACATTTTGCATAATGATGGAAAACAAATATTTTTAACTGAAATCAGTTAATTTGTGCCTCTGTTTATTTTCTATAGTATGATGGCTGTACATCACGCCCTCATCCAGCTGTTCCAGGCCTGGGAAATGTATTGCTAAACTTTCTTTCTTTTGTTTTAATATTGATGTTTTGGACTAGAAACTGATTTGTCAAGGTCAGCATGTGTAGGTTGTAACACATGTGAGTGTTTATCCCTCAAACTAGGGCCCATCTTGCTGTATTTAAGATTTACAAAGTAAAAAGAAATATTTTCAAAGTTGACATTGAGGAGCAAAGATCCTTTGCTTTTAATAAACATTTGTAAACTTTTGTAAACATCTTATTATTATGTTGTGATTAAAAAATCTTTCTTACCTAATTAAGGTACATAATAATAATCAAATATATTTAATTCTACACACAGTGACATTTTCTGCAGTGCACCAAAATAATAACGTTTAAGATAAATCAGCACTTTCAGGGCTGATTAATTAATGTACATAAAAAAAAATCACAGTCCTTGTTTTCTGTTGGAATTATTTTGCCCCTTTGTTTATGTCAATTTATGCAAATGACTCAACTGCAAGGCTCACTGGAGAAAGGTCACATAATTTAATGAAAAATAGTAGATGGTGTTAGTCTAATTTGGTTGTATGGGGTCTACATTGACCTTCTGTGTTGTAAGTTATAATGATTGCACAGCCATTAAGAATCAAATCAGCTTCTAAAAAATGTTCTGCTTTTTCTCCCTCTGCTTGCTTCTTACTGTCTTTGAGGCTCGGGACCAGCACTCCTGCTGTTGGACAGAAAGACTTCAACTAAGGTAAGTATTTTGGTTTTCCAATATATCAGCAACTGTCAGTGACATTCAGGCTGAACTTTACAGTTTTTTCTGATTGGTTAAGCACATTTTTGGTAACTATTGGCTAATTTTGCAAAACTCTTCACACAAATAAGAAAACCTGTCACCCAATAATCAAAACACTGTAGTTCTCTTGCAAAAGCAAACACAGCTAGATTAACTCCTCACACCTTCGTAAAAATGGTGTTTCCGTATCAAACAGTACACACAAGCCATCATCTACTAAGCACACAATGCGCCAACTGCACACTGATGGTATGAATACAAAACACATCTGGCCTTTGCTTTCTCTGTGCACAAGGTAGGCTATGTCAGTTTGAGCTCATACTTCTGTCATAGATCCATAAGCATAGAGGGATCCAAACTTCAAGTACTGGTGTTTATTCAAACACATCAAAACAAACACAAGTGTTTATTTCCAAGTATAGGATAATTTGCAATCGCCATAATGACTATATGGGTTACTTGGTCTGCAGTGAACATGCTTCCTCTGCCCCCAGCATCTGGTCATCTAGCAATTCTGTAAAGTAACAATTTCAGTATTTTTACATCAATGGTATTGGTGTGTTTCTCATTGGCATATGGCAGTGCTACAAATCTTTGTGCGAAGTGACTGTACTAACCGATTCTCATTTCAAGTCCTTATGATACTTGCTACAGTGTAGCGGCTCGAGTTAGGCTGGACCCGTTGGCCAGCTACCCTCAGGGTCATTCCATGGTTGATTACATGGTCCACTATTGTAGCTCTGATGTCATCAGCAATTCTATTTCTTACTCTTCCTACCCTTCCTCTCCCCCCTCCTCATCTTCCTCTCCCCCCTCCTCGTCTTCCTCTTGCTCCTCCTTGTCCTTGTCGTCCTCTTCATCCTACTTCTTCACCTCCACGTCCTCTTCCTCGGCCTCCTCTACTTCTCACTCTTTCTGCTCCCTCCATTGTACTCCGCACACACAGCTTACCTGTATTATAGTGCTTAGGCTGATTGCAAAGTGAACTAATTATCTAAACAAGTTTTCACATGTGAAAGTGTGCCAGACAGTTGGCAAATTACTGTTAATGATAGCCATACATGTGTATACTTTTGCTAGGAGTGTGTTGGAAATTTGGTAATTGAGTGTTGTGCAGTGAATTGTGCCTACAGTTTTGCAAAGTGTGTGTTACAAAATTGCAAACTGAGTGCAAAGCAGTTTTTGTGCTTTTAGTTTTGCAAACTCAGTGAGTGGTTTTGCTATAAGTCTGAATAGTTCCCAAATCATTTTGCACATCATTAGAATGAAAGTTATTGGCTATGTTTGCATAGCCCTTTTTAAAATGATGCTTTCATGACATTATTGTGTGTCGAGTGGTGGTCACGGCTATCCAGACTGACAAGTGGGACATTGAATGTATTGAATCTCAGGAGGGAGTCTGAGATTGTCTAAAATGGAGTCTGTTCTATACAAAATGCAGAAAAAATGTTTTAAGAAAGCAATTAAGTTTGTGTTCCAAAAAATATGATTGTTTTCTTGCAGGACACCAGGAGAGATGAGTCCTCCGTCACAGATGGTGTGGTCAGTGAAGATGGTTGCCTGCAGGTTCAAGCTCATTGCATCTCCAACCCACATCCACTGCCACTGTACTTAAGGGAAGTTAAAGACTTTCTTCTGCACCTACATTTGGATCACCTCGATCCATGATAGTCATTCAGGCAGTAATGCCTGGACTGGAAACAAGCCATCCTTAAAATATTACAACATTCCAGCTCATGTTGGAATGCAAAAAGAATGTGTTGTTTAAATTAGAGACTGCACTTGTGAAGAACAATAAATATATTTTATTTTGATTATATAAGTAATGTACAAAACAAACTTGTGGTAGGCCTAAACTTATTTTCTTAATAATTAAATCTGAGACTTTGTTTCATTGTAAGATTATAACAGTGATGGCAATAAAATTGTTTGTTGTTCAGTAGAACAGTGTCCAGTATGTTGGCTGTTATACTTTGTTGCATTTGAAAAATAAAAGTTGGACTGATTTTAACATCATTACAAAAAGTGTTGTTAATTATTTTTAATCATATTCAGGTTACCATACATTGTTTTTCATTTAGTTGAACTTGAAATGTTTGTCAGTGGTTAAACTTGTACTGTCAGAAATATCAAGTTATTCTTAACACTGCATACTTGCAATTAATAAGTTGTCCTAACAGTCATCTTAAGTAAGCTTTACTTAGTTTTTTTGGGAACTAACGAGGTTGTACAGTGTATTCAAAATGAGTAAGTTGCCCTAGCTTAATCATCTTAAGTAAAACTTTACTTAATTTTTTTTTGAGGCAACGAGTTTGCATAGTTTTTTGAGTTCTGTGAACTAATTAGATTTTACAGTGTAGGTTTACAGCTTTGCACACTAAGATTGTTGCAAAAAACAACATCAAAGTCTGAATATTTGGATATTGGTGAATATTGGTTACGAACTTATACATATACACACCAAAATGTTGTGTTTTCCCAAAGATTTCACCCTCAAAAACTGCACTGTGAAAAAAATGAAGCAATGATCAAGCAATGATGCGCACCTCCTGATGTTTCTAAACAAGGAAAGGAAAAAAACAGCGATTTTGACTTCTGCCACTTCTCATGAGAAGGCAGCAACATGGATAATGTCATGGTTTGATCCAGAAGTTGAAGCTGTATCACGATTGTGTTCGTACATATTTCAGGATGTCAATGGGCAGTTTGAGCTCTTGTTGGCAGAGTTGGATCATATTAAAGCTTATCAAATCTTAACTCGCTGACAGGTCATTCTCGGTTAATTTGGGCAACTTCTTGTCTTTCTCGGTACCTGTACGCTGTGGTGTGCCTCAAGGATCTGTATTAGGCCCTATTCTCACTATATCTGCTACCTCTTGGAGTAATTTTTGAGAAGTTTAATATTGCCTTTCATTGCGATGCTGATGATATTCAGATTTATTTTGAGATTACTCACACTCTTGCTATGTCTTTTCACTATTTTCGAATGAATGCATGCGTGAGGTTAAAGATTGGTTCAAGAGTAATTCTCTTGTCCTGAACGAAAAGAACTTGCTAATCTTTGTAGTGATACTCACTCCTTTTTTAAAATTATTTAGACCTGGTTTAATTCTGATATAGTTTAATATTTGTATATAATCCCCGCAGCTATCAGACTCTATAACAGGGGTCACCAGCCTTTCTTAAAACTGAGAGTTAGATAAAATTGTGAACAGTTTGGTTCATCTTTAGTTATATGGTTCTATCTAGCATATTCTATCTTGATAAGCTGTCTTATCAAGATAGAATTTTTGAAAAATATTAACAATGATTTAAGCAAGGAAAGGGCTACATGTCAACATACAACTCTTTATTTCTATTAATGTCTTACTTCATTCCTACCTGATTGACATGTTTAGGAATTATGAGTGATTGGCACAGTGTAGTTGTAAAAGTTGCTGTTTAATATTATATCTAATATATATTATGTAATTATCCTTATAATTACAAAATGTTTTAGGTAAGA
>NW_005187511.1:1872134-1877990 GCF_000239375.1 Pundamilia nyererei
TCTTCAGGGACACCAGGATGGCCAGCTCCACCGCCGATGGACCGTCCTGGGACCCGTCCCTCATCTGCCTCGGAGCCGTCCTCCTCTGTGGGCCTGTAAAACACAGCACAAAACACAAAGACATGAGAAGGCTGCTACTAGATTTTCATTTTCAACATTGAAAAAAACAAAACAGGATATAATCAGATTGGTTGTAGATATTTAGTAAAGGTGATCACAAGGGAATCCCACTGAGTACAAAGCTATCAGTGATTGCTGTACATCTGATGCTATAATTGCACACCTGTGGGTGCAGCAGCAGGAGCTCAGGGACTGGGGAGCCAGGAGAAGCAACAGGGGATGCTCTGCTGCAGAATCAGTTGGTTCTATCAAGACAATATTAAATGTTAACAGGTTGAAAACAATAGTCATAGAGAAAGTATATACAGTGGTCCCTCATGCAGCAGGGGTTCTCAGAATAACTAGCCCCTCGCCACGTACTTTATACACTTTTTTTTCACACACACATGAACATTACTCACAGGACTCACAAGTTGATTCTCAAAGTACAAACCTTTGTAGATTGCAAAACATAAAAACAAACGCATCTGTAACCGGAAGGTCGCCGGTTCGATCCCTGGGCTCTCTGTCCTGGTCGTTGTGTCCTTGGGCAAGACACTTTACCCTACTTGCCTACTGGTGTTGGCCAGAGGGGCCGATGGTGCGATATGGCAGCCTCGCTTCTGTCAGTCTGCCCCAGGGCAGCTGTGGCTACAACTGTAGCTGCCTCCAAAATGACGACATTTTTACAGCAGTTAGAAGGAGCTGCTCTGCTCACAGTCAAAGCTTTCTTACTTTATAAGTCATCCTGATTGTCAACGGTTTGTCATGTTGGTCGCGTTATGTGTTGAAGCCTTTGCTTTGGATTGCTAAATACAAACATGGCATAGACATTCAAGGGTCATGATAATGTTGCTTCTGCTGGAGTCTTTATACTAATTCTGTCTGACACATGTATATTCCAAACTGGATGCTAATCTCACAGATCCCTTGTTAATGAACGGTGAACAAAAATAAATAGATAAATAAATATCAGCTGCGTCAAAGAATTATAAGTTGCAAAGCTTCAGTTTCTCACAGGATATAAACTCTAGTCTCGGTTAGTGTTCTGTGTTTGACCCACTAATGCACCACATCCTCATCCTGTTGGGGCTCATATGACTCTGTAAAGTCATGAAGGGAAACTTCTCTGAGGACATGAAGTGAAATTTTTTAAAATGAGAACTGAGACAAGTATTTTAAAATATGGACATAATATGACTTTAAGGAATGAAGTGAGGCATGACAGACTTTATTATTGTAGTGCCGTTAACATGCAACATTTTCAGTGCAATATGTGATCACTAAATGAATACCCAAACAAAAATGACAGCCAGAAGTGACATTGCTATCTGATTACTGTCAGCATATTACTTTCATTGTAAATGTTTAGATCAGCGCACCAGAGCTTTGCTGAGGTTCACAGAGCTGTGAGA
This sequence comes from Pundamilia nyererei, assembly GCF_000239375.1. Lineage (NCBI taxonomy): Eukaryota > Metazoa > Chordata > Actinopteri > Cichliformes > Cichlidae > Pundamilia > Pundamilia nyererei. The sequence goes on from NW_005187511.1 coordinate 1,873,649, forward strand.
GCTGCAGTTCTGACTGAAGACTTCGTGCCTGAGTCTAACATGAGTGTCACAATACAAAAATGTAATGATTATATCACACTGATTGTAAAAACGTATTCATAATATGCCTAATAGAGTACATCATAATGGTAAAACAGCAAAATGCTTATTTATAGTATTTTTAAAGGTTTATTCTTATGTTTCTATAGTAAACATAACTACAGTCAGGACACGAGGTGGAAGGTTTCAATGACCATGTACCAGCATCTTAAAAGTTCATTAATAATTTTTTGTCCTGTCATTCTAGTGATTAAGCACCTCTAAGAAAAAAAAAAAAAAAAGCAGCACAAATGACCAACAAACACTTTAACTATTCTGTACCAACGCTGTAGCTGGCTGTATACACTCTAGTTATATTGGTGAAGGTTTTGAAAAGTGTATCACTGCAGGTCTGTGTGACGTGTGTCTTACTGTGGCCAGCTTGTGTGACACTGTGAACACTGTGGTTTTCTGAAAGCAACTTCTCCTAATGACATTTAATGTAAAAAAGAGTCAGAGCAGTCAGTCAGACTGTTGTAGTCTGTTCTGAACATTCACATTGTTCTTTTAATCATGGCTGATCTCCTGCTGCTAGTCGTTCTCATGTGTAAGTTACACTTCTTATCAGGTTCATTCTAGTAGGTGTTCATGTTAGCATGTTTCTCTTGTTTGCCTCAGACGTCTAACACTAGTTTAAATTTTTCATCTTTTTATTGTTAAATTAATTTTTTATTTTCTTCCTTCCTCCTTCAGATTCTTTTAATGAAATTAAGGCACAAGGTCAGTCTCAGGTTCATGTTTACTTTCTTTTTTGTCTCTGGAGCTTCTCTACAGTTACTCAGCTTTGCTCATCATGAATATTATTTGTGTAACTACATGCACTGTTTATATTATGTTTCAATATGTTTCAGTCAACTATGTTTAAGACTTTTTGAATCTATTATTATCTCAGTGCTTACTTTACCATTACATATACATATACAATATGGGGCTAAATCTATTTGATTAATCTAACATACAATCTAAGGAGCTTGGAAGGAAAGCATCTGGGCTTCTTACATTTCTTTAAGTCTTTTAAGTCCTTCATCTTTAAGTTTTCAAGAAACTCAAAGAAGATGAAAGACTTAAAGAAACTTAAAGCAGTTCAGACACTTTCCTTCCTTAGACTACGATGGGGTGGCTGTAGCTCAGGAGGTAGAGTGGGTCATCTGCTGATTGGAAGGTTGGTTTGATCCCTGGCTCCTCCAGTCTGCATGCCAAATATCTCTGGGCACGACATGAACACCAAGTTTCTCTCCAATGCATCATTCGGAGTATGAATGTTTGTAAATGTTAGTTAGAAAGCCTTTAAAAGCATAGAAGAAAGTACTTGGGTGAATGTGGCATGTTGTATAAAGCATTTTGAGTGCTGACATAAACTTTAATTTTTCAGATCTTCGTCCACCTAAACTGACAGTGAGCCCGCTGATGATCACAGAGACAGACTCAGTTACGCTGAACTGTCAGAATCCTCTTCCTATCTCTGAGTGTTATTTCATCATTTCAGGATATAAAATTGATAAAACAGCTCCTTGTCTGCAGACTCTGACAGGATCTAAATTTCTGTCATGGACACATGAAAGTTCACCTGTTACAGTTGAAGTGACCTGTTATTACCTTTTAGCATATAAATCTCCAATAAGTAACATGTCAGCAATCACCATACAACGTGAGTAAACACTGCTGTAGTGCAATAATATGAGGATGTTTGGCTACAGAGAAAAAAAGAAATCTGCTCTCAGCTTGGGGGTTGTACGAGGCGTGAGCAAAATCTGCATGTGAAGCCGACATAAATATTTAAAATAGTAAAACTCCCGGAGCAGTTTCTATTATCAGATTTTATTGTCAAGTAAATTAAAGATTTGTTTATTTTACTTGAGAAATGTTTATTTTTTTTAGCTCCTCGGCCTGAACTGACAGTGAATCCACGGACGCTCATAGAAACAGACTCAGTCACAGTGAACTGTCAGACTCCATCATCTGTTTCTGTGACTCAGTGTTTTTTGTACTTTGTGAGAGGAAAAAAATCTACGTCCATCTCCTGTCAGCAGAGACTTAATGGAACTGAGCTCCTCTCTATGGCAGAGCAGAGCTCGTCTGGTGAGGTTGAAGTGACATGTTTTTACATGACAGAGCGTAAAGGAAGACAATACCAGTCTCCTCACAGCAACACATCTTCAATCAACATACAAAGTAAGTGATTAAACTGTCTATATTATACCTCAGTATATGATGGACATAAGTTCTTCAGTTTTTCCAAAGAAGGAAGCTAAAATGATGTTAATAAAGCTTTATTTAATTTAGAATTAACTAATCTTAGGAGGGATGTATAAATTCATTCTTAAATAAATTGTCAATTGGTTGAATTGATTTAAGTCTAAATGCATTTAGGACCAAATTTCCAGTGAGTAACATGACAGCAATCATCACGTAAATACTGTAAATACTGCAGTAATGTATTAATATGTGAATGTTAAACTACAATATTAGTACAAAACAACAAAGGTGTTCTCAACTTGTGGGTGTGTGAGAAAAAATTATCATGTGCAACAGACATGATAATTTAAAAAAAAAAACAACCCTCAGAACATTTTCTATTGTTAGATTTTATTTTCAAATATATGAAACATTTGTAATTTAACAAATGTTTGTTTTTAGCTACTCGACCTGAACTGACAGTGAATCCACGGATGATCACAGAAACAGACTCAGTCGCACTGAATTGTCAGGCTCCATCATCTTTTTCTGCGACTAAGTGTTTTTTGTACTTTACAAGAAGAAGAAACTCTACACCCATCTCCTGTCTGCAGAGTTTAAGAGGAACTGAGCTCCTCTCTTTGATACAGCAGAGTTCACCTGCTGAGGTTGAAGTCACATGTTTTTACATGACACAACATAAAGGAGAACAATACCAGTCTCCTCACAGCAACATATATTTCATCAGTATACAAAGTAAGTAATCATACTGTGCTGGTCTATATCATACCTCATTATAAGATGTGCATAGGTCTTCAGTTTTTGGGGTTTTTTTTTCAAAACAAAGAAGACACATAAACAGATGTTTCTAAGTCTTTAATTACCTTTAAATGTAACAGGTATTAGGAGGACATACATAATTTCATTCTTAAAAAAATGTGTATTTGTTGAATTGATTTAAGTCCATCCAGGGAGAAGAATACTCAGTAATGATAGATGTATTTGCATTTGTATACTGCATTCAGTATTATGCACTGATATCAGATGACAGCAAAACAATATTCTTTTGAATTTATAAGTTAAATTTTAAGTGTAAAACATTGACACTTTGCAGTTGTGTGTCAGTATTGCAGTAGTGAAAGGAAAATGCCTTCTGAGGTGAATCCACAAGAAACTCAAATAATGAAACAATCACAACACCATCTTATGTTATTGCAGCTGAAAAAAACACTTTGACCTCTGCTCCTCCTACTGCTATGAACTTCACAAGTGACACAGTCACAAGGGACACAACTATTGGTAAGACTATTACAAGTTAATAAAAATGCGTAGGTCAATTGCTGTGGAGTGTTTTGACATTTGGTGATATTTGTTCATTTCAGTAGACTTTACTTCTACAAAGCTCAGCACTAAAAGGACTACTTCTTCTGTCACTACACGAAGGATATCTTCAGGTAAATGAAATTTCCTTAAACTATATTATTAGTCATACTAAAAGCATCTTGCTTTTGAATTTCAGTATTTATTTCCTGTATGACATTCAGGATACTTTGCTTAACAAAAATGGGAAGTGAGACTGAGTCTTGCCTGTGGGCTGTGTTTTTTCTAGTACCTTTTAAACTTCTACCTGTAATTGCAACTGGTTTTGGTGTAGTCGTGGGCGTCATCTCACTGGGAATGGCTCTAGTGTGTGTGAAAAAAAGAAGTGGTAAGGACAGTAACAATTCCTTATTTCATGTAAAGCATCAAACCTTTCTATATGCATGTTTATATGCTTTCCCACAATTTTCAAAAGTGTTTATTCTGCAGAAAATGTTCCCCAACAATTTTATATGGATGAGGATTAGTGCTGCAAATGTTTAACACTGAGCTCATTGTAAATCCTTTCTATGTTTAATCTAAAGTAGAGATGGCATGATACCACTTTTTTATGTCCGATACCGATACCGATATCATGAATTTGGATATCTGCCGATACCGATATGAATCCGATATAGTGTGTTTTTTAATCAATAAAACTGTTTTTTAATATCTTGCTGCATTTTGTATAAGTTCATAGTCAAGTTTAAATAAACAACAGCACTAAAGC
>NW_005187511.1:1885634-1890994 GCF_000239375.1 Pundamilia nyererei
CCTCACTTAATTTCCTTTCGCTGCTCAGCTCTCACACAGTGGCTCAGCTATGCTCCAATCCCTCCATATTGTGGCCAATCACATGCGAGGATATCTCATTATGCGAAAAATAGAGAGGGTGAGAGACGCGACATTCAAGTGGAGCGTGCGTCTGTCCTCTCAGTAAGTGAGTGAGACAGACAGCGGTGAGGAGGGCTGTGCGACAGCAAAAACACATAAATATGCCTGACACCCGTAAACGAAGCAGCATCTGGCTGCAGTTTAAAGACTTTTTTTTTGTCTCAGTCTTGGGCTCGTCTCGACTTGGTCTTCTCTTGGTCTCGGATTAGGCGGTCTTGACTACAAATCTAATCTAAAGTGATACATTGATTCTTTAAAATTATGTTTGTCGAGTTTGTTCAGTAATTACAGAAAAACCCCAGTGTTTAATAAGGTTAGAAAATACACCTAAATTACAAATTTATGTATATTAAAAAAAAAAAAATCAGAGCTGAATTAAAACGCACAAGAGCTTTGTTCAGAGTCAGCGTTAGCTTGTCCTGCACACAAAACAACCAGTTGCAAACTGCAGGCCTCTCAGCTTAACAAGCTCCAGTTAACACACCCATGAGAATGTCTATGCCCATATAGATTTCAGTGGGTCCAGTTTCAAGTAGAATTCTGCTTCCACAGTCAACAGGAAGCTGCTGTCACGAAATGCAGTGTTTTTTCTCATACCTGTTTGCGTCCATCCAAACAGGTATTAGATAAAAACACTGCCATTTTGTGGCTTCAAAAGCTATGACTCATGTTGTTGTTGGGGCTTTTTCTTTTGTGGTAGTTTTTTATGAGTTTTGCCTTTTGTTGTAGGTGATTTTTCAAGCACAAGAAAAACTGACAGAAGAGGATGGGTACTTTTCTTTTTCTTTTACATTTTGTTAGGTTTTTGTTTGTTTTTTTAAATAAATTTCCCTGTATCTAATAATAATTCACGTTTTTAATTGCTAGTCATTCTTACTTCTTCTTTTCTCAATTTCCTCTCTTTTTATCAAATAAGATGTCTCCAGATGATACTGAAGCCTTCAATATGACCAATTTAGTCCCTGGTGATGACCCACCTAAAGGTGAGCTGCTGTATTTCCTCTGTTTCCCAGCAGGGAAACAGAGGGCTTAAATAGAATAGAATAATCCTTTAATTGTCCCACAAGCGGACATTTGCTTCTAAATACACCAGTTGTTCCCAAAGTTTTCTACCTCATAAAATATATGGCTCTTAAAGTACCACCCTCATGACTAACATTAAAATACAGTAGTATAGGCCTATTTAACACCATATATAGTTTACACAAGACAATTTTACTTCTTACATGAATGTTATTTATTTTAACTGTCATAAACAGGATGTGACAAGTAATAATAATAATAACAACTCTACTGCATTAAAACATTTAAAGCAGATGGGATATACGGTCTTTGATTGATGACTTATGAACCCTGCTTACAGGTCCAACCTACTCTACGTTTATTAAGGCTGTTTTGTTTTTAATATGTTTTAATGCTTTGCATCTTGTTCTATTTACCGTATTTTCTGCACTATAAGGCGCACTTAAAATCCTTTCATTTTCTAAAAAAATCAACAGTGCGCCTTATGTATGAATTCTGGTTGTACTTACTGACCACGGACCGATTGTATGCGCTCAAAAATCTGTCAAAAAATGTTTTAGTACTACTTTGGTAAGCTACAAAGCCGCACCATTTGATGGATTATCGGAGCATTACGGCTACCGTAGTCCAGAGCCTCACGGAGTAATCTGGATCCAAAACTCCGTTCATTTCAGGTCCCAAAGTCAAACAAACACTGAGAGTTAAAAACTGTCTGAATTCTTTCATCTGTGATAAAATGATCAGAGTTGCTGCTTTACCAGAAGTAACAATTAAGTTTAATGTCCAGGCATCCATGAAAACAGAATTTATTAAATTTAACAGAGTTAGAAGTTAGCAGGAAGTTAGCCTAAATGTGATATGCCATGTTCTGACAGAGAGATTTCTGAAAAAATTAAAAAGGTACAGCTCTGCTATCACTTCCAACATAAATGAAGACAGAAAACTAAACATCAGTGTAACTCCGAAATGACAACACAGGCACAGCTTCTTCAAGATGGGCGCTTCGCTGCATTTATTGAACGCCGTGAAAACTGCAAACATAAAACACAAAGGCTTTAAGCGCTTCAGTCTATCAAAAGTAACACTTGTGCTTTACAACAAAAATTACCTCGTGGCCGCCTGCCACTTCAGAGGTCCTAGAAGAATAGCTTTACAGTCTTGTGCATTCTAAATTAAAACATAAAATAATTAGAACACCATACATTACAAATTTTCACAATATTACAATACAGTTATGGCAAATGACAAATACCTTGTACAGCTGGTAGACTAACCAGGCCTTTGCAGATAGCTCGCTGAACTCCTTAGCGTGATTATTAAACGTGGGCTCACAGCCTATACTATCACGCCCAAACCTCGCGATAATAGCGGTGCAACAAAACTTGTTCTTTATGACAAGATAAACACACCCTTACAATATTGACCACAGACACGTACAAGCAAGAACATTTTAACTGCTGGAACCATCTATTAAACTTCTTTATACATAAGCCATTTCTGTGACACTTACAATCAGTGACTTTTGTAGGGTAACTGAAGTTGGGCTATAGCTGGTATATAATGATGTGCCACATGATATCTAGCGACACAGCTATGTTAGCATAACATAACCACAGTTATGTTGGTGAAAACATGTCACTTCCAGCCAATTTTAAATCAAAATTTCAAAGAAAGACTGGTCTGGACCAGGTAATGTGTTTAGCAAAGGTTACCATGGCAATGTAGGTGGTAAAAAGAGATCCACTTTTGTGACACTAAAATCTCTGAGTTTAGATTCAAATTACCTTGCTCAGTCAATAACCTTGCTTCATAGAACACTCCTCAGACCTTTTCCTATTTCATACACATTGCATTTTCATGTATAGACATACGAAGTGAAAGAAATGTAACTCTGGATCTGTCTTCTGGTTCTGTTGCAGGGTCTGATCATCTAAACAGAAAAGAGTCTCAAACTGAGAATGTAAGTGAAACAAGTGCATCCTCAGTATTGAACTGACTACAGAGATTACTATTTACAACAGAGAAGATACAGATGCAAAAACCTTTTTGCTCTATTTTATTTCTAGTCTTCTGTATACCACTTGTACTCCACCATCCCTGAGGAGCCAGATGAAACACCTACAACGAAAACAGAACTGGCGTACAGCACTCTACAGCCACACTGAAGCATATGAAAAAATACTGAACTGGAAAAAAACAAAAACAAAAGATAAGACTATATGGCCATTACACACTCAAGCCGTATAGACAAGGCAGGAGATGTTTTTCTTTTTTTATGTAGGAATCTCACCCGGATAACTTTTCTACTTCAGCTTTCAAATTGTATTAAAGACAACAATTTTCAAAAGATTAACATACATTTTTTTATTTTGGTGTCAGCCCATAGCTTTGTATTAACAGTGCAATGTGTTATTCAAGCAGCATTTGTGTTTTTCTAACCTTTTTTTCCCCAAGATTTATTTTGGTTTTTATTTTAATAACAAAAGCTGTTACAGAATACTCATGGAACATAGTAAATATCTACAACTCATTACAATATAATAAGTTATTGTCACTGCAGAAACAAAAGTGTATATTTTTGTATCCATGCCATTCAAGGATGATTTCAAGCATCAGAAAACCAAACACATACTTGCTCGTTGCTGTTGCTTTATACTAGAGTATGTAGGGGTAGACTGCCTTTTTGTTTCTTTATAGTTTTCTCCAGTTTTTCTTACTTAGGGAGGTAAGTTTTTGTCTTTTGGTTTAATTCTGTTCAGTAGGTAAGTTTGTTCAATCCTGAAGTAGTCTCCCTTTTTTTGTTTTGGCATTAGGTCCACCCTGAGTTGTAATCACCCATATGGAAAAGAACATTTCATACATTGTTTTAGTAAGTATCCAAAACGTACAAGTTTCATTATATAATTTTTCAAGAGATCTTATATCTGTTTTCACTCTTATATGCTTTTCATACAAGTTTCACACAAGACAGATACAAACTTTATAAGATTTATATATATCTTTTCCATATGGGCAGTTCTTCTTTTTGTGTTAAATAACCTCACGAATCATTCTATTGTAAATAAATCATTATCAAATGCTATCAGTTGTGTGGCGTGCTGCTTGGGGTCTGACGAGGATGGATTTCCTGTGTGTTATGTTCTGGCCACCCCTAGATGTGTTGTAACAAGAATATATCTGTATGTGAGAGAATTTCTTCACTACGTGTGATCATGTATAATAATGTATGTGCTAGGTTAATAGCCCAAGTTGTTAGTTGGCATACAAGACCTTGCATATGTCTAGTATAGACCAATTAAATTAAAATTCAGGAGCAGACCTGTTACAAATATCACCATTAAATGAATTAAACAACTTGAGTTCTCCTAAAAGTCCATGTTCTTAGCCGTGTGTTGTGAAAAGCTATGTTTTGCCCAGGTGGTTTACGAGTACGTGTTTCAGCCATTGGTCAGGGCACAGCTTCATGAATACAAAAACTGCCTTGGTGTAAGAAGGAAATAAGTTCTATAGTGACCATGAGAAATGCACCCAGTCCACCAGATACGCATGCAGCATCTGCATGCAGATATTGGAGGGAAGATAATGTATGTATAGTAAAGAAGTTTCTAGTGAACGGGGAAGGTATAGTATGAAGTACACTGGAGGCTGCTTCAATAACACAAACAATTAAGCGACTCTAGGTGGCTAATATGCATTTACATGTAAACATGTTAGTCATTTCTTTTTAAACACTTTCTTGTGATTATTTTCATTTTGGCTTGAAATAAAACACCCCCCTCTGCTGGTGCTGCAGCTTACTGAAACTTCTGCATGTGTGTCCATTTAAAACTCCACATACATGTAATGAATAAAATGATACTTCTTCCAATAAAAAAAGATTATTGTTAAAAGACAGAACCAGCCAGGCAAGGTAAAAACTAGTTTAGTCTCTGGCTTCAAACAGCTTTTCCTGTGCTCTGTCCCCTTGCTTCCTGTGTATCCACACACAGTTCTCATCCTTTCTGTCTCCAAATTGTTATTCAAAAATTGTGATTATTAATTGGCAAGACTAAGGAAAATGGCGATGAGGTTAATTTCTTTCTCAGTTGCAGATTTTATTTAACAAGATCGAGCAAATACTCAAAATACAGTTTTTCTCAAATGTTAAAACACAAAAGCCAATCCTGTAACCCAAATGACCAGTAGTCTAAACACATTTACTAAATGTAGCCACCATA
>NW_005187511.1:1893086-1896172 GCF_000239375.1 Pundamilia nyererei
ATGGTAACAAAAGCTTCAAGTTGTGTTACTTTAGTCTAAGCATGGGTTTATAGTGTTCAAGCAACGGGCAAAAACTGTAATAAGATAACATAAGGTTCAGGGATACAGCTTACAATTAGGGATGCGCGTGACTAGTTGACTAAACGATTGATCGTTGTTGTTGTCACTGGTTGGAGATTGCTTCATTATCTTGTTATTCTTTTATTGCAACATGCATCACGCATAATGCACAACACAACACACTTTTCAGTTTTGATTTAGTATTTTTCAGATGTTAGGACATGCTTTGTTCCTCTGGACACGGATACACAAAAGCACACGTTCACACACACGTTCACACACACACACACACACACACACACACACACACAAACAAATAAACAAACAAAACAAATTTTAAATTAGGGAGTTTTTTCTTAAATATTGCTGGCTTTAAAACAAGAACAATCACAACAAAACCATTTTAAAATCCACATTGTATTTCTGGTCATTTTTGTGATGTCCATCCATCCATCTATTTGCTTCCGCTTATCCTGGAGCCTTTCCCAGCTGTCTTAGGGAAAGAGGCGGGGTACACCCTGGACAGGTGGCCAGTCTGTCACAGAGCTAGCACATAGACACAGACAACCATTTGTGCTCACATTCACAACTATGAGCAATTTAGAGTTTCCAGTTAACCTATCCCCACTAAGCACATGCCTTTGGACTGCACAAATTTATTTTATTCATGTTCTCTAAAAGCATACCATGAATAAAAAGTTGGATTTGTTTGCTTGAACAGATACGTAGGCAGTAGATTATGAAATCTTTCTTTAAAAAATTAACACCTCACATAAAACCTAAACATATGCAGACCACACAAGTGGGAGAACAACTCTGCATTCTAATACTGTAGCTAGCCTCTATTTCTATACTTTGCATTTATACATTTATACTAAAATGATTTTGTCATCATGTACGTTTGTGAGTTGTTAAGCTACCGAGCGCATTCATTCTTTTTAAGGTTGAGCTTTTCTCTTGAGCTTTTTTCTTTTTGAAGTGAGGAAATAAAATCCTAACAGCACCTCTCTTTTGGTGTCAGAAAGCTACTGTTGTGGGTTTTTTTTTTTAAAAAAAAGTGTTTCTATCTAAGTTTCTAATAAAACTTTATAGGGGTATAGAGTGGGGTCATTTTAAAAATCCATTAAAATTTGGCTTACACCCACCAAGATCTTCATGGTCACCTTAATGATTTATTGGTCAAAAACTGACAGAAGGCTTAGAAATTATGATTCAAACACGTGCTGTGTGTATGGGTAAAAGATGAAAAATATCACATCAGATTTGACCATGGTTCAAAGCAATATCAATGTTCTATAGCGCTATTTAAAACTATATTTCTTAAAGTACAATGTTGTACTGACAGCATATAGGGGAATGATGTGGGGATTCTAACTGTCACCTTAGTTGACCTCTGACCTCTTTTTCAAGGTTAAACAAGGTCAAATTTATTATTGTGTTTCATTGTATTTTTATTTCTGCCATTTCTTGTTTCCATTTTTACTTCATGTTTAATGTTATTTATACATTTGTATTATTTGTATTTTACTTTGCTGGCATCCTCGTTTGCCTCTCTTTGGTTTTAATTCCTACTTCCTACAGAACAAACGTATTGTTTGTTCTGTCCTTATAAGATTCACCTCAGCTTGACTGTTCTCACGCCGGTCTGTTCAGTCTGTCTGCTCTATGAGTATATTGTGTTGTATATAGTCTTCCTGTTATCAGATATCAGAATGTCTATTTGCTTTTTGAAGGTCCACCTTGTGCCTCTTCTTTTTTGGATTCCAGGTTTGTTTGTTTTTCCCAGCTTTTAGATTCTGTGCTTCTGTGGTTTTAGATGAAACAGAGGTCTCCTGCATTTGGGCCCTGTCTCTAGTTATCTGTAACAAATGCACACAGAAAACATACACATAGAATAAAACATACATAGAACTTGATGCTCTGTTTAATCTTTTTATTGTTGGACATTATTTATAATAGGTCTCAGTAAAACCCCTGAGTTCAGCCACAACCTGTTTTAGCATCCTCCTTTTAGACACACTTTCTTCTAATTGGTTGAGCATTACAATGACGAACAGCAGTTCAAAGTTCTGTGAGTTTCTGAGTAATACAATCTCTTCTTAGCTATGCTGCTTGTCAGTCTGTTGTAATGTGTTGACACCTTTGCTATGGTTGGCAAGAAAAAAATAGCATAGATCTTAATGCATGAGGGCCATGTAGCTTCTGCTGAAATAGCATGAACTCTGCCACACACATATGTATATGCCAAATTGTATTTAACCTCCCTTTGGAATAGTTGATGAACAAACAAGGAAACTACACTCAATCACAGATTAAAGAGAAAAAATAGAACTTTTAGGATGGCGATATGACAATACATTTAGACATGGTGAGGGGAAAACTAACAGTAAATACATGTGAGAGGGCAACAGCCAGGTCCACTCGCACATAATCAAGTCTGTTCATTTTGTAAAGATCTGTGAGTACTGGCAACATGTATTAATGAACCTAAAATAAGCCCTGAAGGACATCATGTGAGATAACATGTCAGTTAATTAGAGCGACTGTGAAAAGTTCAATTGAGGAAAACTTTGACATTTTAGTAAAAATGCTTACAGTAGTTATACTCCTGTTAAGTGATATAAACAGTGGTATGCTGTGACTTTTACAGAAAGGTAAGCAGCGACTATACCCCTCTAACCCCTGCATAAAATAAAACAAAGCTTCCTTTGCTCTTTAACAAGACAAGCTGGTTCAGATTAAAACAATATTGCTCTGACAGGATCTTGCTTGCTTCCTGGACATCTTCTCCTTTCTCCTGTGGATTTGCAAATTGTATTACTGCTATAGTTATCAAACCTTTTACTACTAGCTGAAAATTATGTTAGTTGTATTAGATGTGACAGAATTTGTTAGAATAAAAGAAACTTACTATGAAAAAAAAAATTACTACACACAAATTGTATTACTGGCAAATTTTAGAAAAGTATCAAAAATGTACAGTGGGGCAAAAAAGTATTTAGTCAGCCACCGATTGTGCAAGTTCC
>NW_005187511.1:1914027-1922706 GCF_000239375.1 Pundamilia nyererei
ACAGTGAATCCACAGATGATCACAGAGACAGACTCAGTCACAGTGAACTGTCAGACTCCATCATCTGTTCCTGTGTCTCAGTGTTATTTCATCATTTCAGGACATAAACCTGATAAAGCAGCTCCTTGTCTGCAGACTCTGACAGGGTCTGAATTTCTGTCATGGACACGTCAAAGTTCACCTCTTACAGCTGAAGTGACCTGTTATTACTTTTATATACAGAAATCTCCAGAGAGCAACATGTCACCCATCAACATACAACGTGAGTAAATTCTGCTGAGGTGCACTAATGTGAGGATGTTTGTCTACAGTATCAGTACAAAAAACAAAGCTGCTCTCAACTTAAGGGTTGTGGGAAGAAATTGTGTGAAATGTGTATTAAACTTGATCATTTGAAAAAGTAAAACTCTCAGTTCAGTTTCACTTAATATATTTTATTTTTAAGTAAATGAAACATTTGCTTATTTAACTAAAAAGAATCTTTACCATTTTTAGCTCCTCGGCCTGAACTGACAGTGAATCCAACTATGATCACAGAAACAGACTCAGTCACAGTGAAATGTCAGACTCCATCATCTGTTTCTGTGACTCAGTGTTTTTTGTACTTTACGGAAGGAAGAAAATCTACGTCCATCTCCTGTCAGCAGACACTGACAGGAACTGAGCTGCTCTCTATGGCAGAGCAGAGTTTACCTGTTGAGGTCAAAGTGACATGTTTTTACACATTAGAACATAAAGGAGGACCACATAAGTCTCTGCATAGTAACACGTCCTCCATCAGCATACAAAGTAAGTGATCATAACATGCTGCTCTACAGTATACCTCTGTACAGTATGTGCATAAAGTTTTAGCTTTTATAAACCAAAGAATGAAACTAAAAACTGATTTTTATAAAGTTTTTCATTTACATGTAACCGATGTTACATTCTTAAATGAATTGCAATTTGTTAGAATTTAAGAGTCAATTCAAAACAAATTTTCCATTGAGTAACATGTCAGAAATTACAGCTGTTATACAAAGTGAGTCAATACTAATGCAGTTAACTAATATGAGGATGTCTGGCTACAGTATTCAGTAGAAAAAACAACTTCTATCAACTTGTCGGTTGTTTGGTGTGAGGAAAATGTAAATGTGCATAACATACATATATTTCTCTTATTAGGTTTTATTTTCAAATAAATGAAACATTTCTTTAATTAACTTGAGAAATCTTTACATTTTTTAGCTCCTCGACCTGAACTGACAATGAATCTAATGATGATCACAGAAACAGACTCAGTCACAGTGAAATGTCAGACTCCATCATCTGTTTCTGTGACTCAGTGTTTTTTGTACTTCATGAGAAGAAGAAAATCTACGTCCATCTCCTGTCTGCAGACACTTACAGGAACTGAGCTCCTCTCTTTGGCACAGCAGAGTTCACCTGCTGAGGTGGAAGTGACATGTTTTTACATGTCACAGCATAAAGGAGGACAATACCAGTCTCCTCACAGCAACATATCCTTCATTAACATACAAAGTAAGTGATCACAATGCGCTGCTCTCTATTATACCTCATTACAGGATGTGCATTTATTTCTACAAACCAAAAAGGGAAGCTAAAGCCTAAAAGATGTTTATAAGGTTCTGTTTACCTTTAACAATGTAATGCACCAGATATTAGGAGGTGATACATATTTCCATCCTTGAATAAACTGTCTATATCTTGAATTAATTTAACTCCGTCCAGGGAGCAGAATTCTGAGTATTGATGGATGTATTTACAGTGCATTATGTGTTGTGTACTGACATCAGATGACAGCAAAACAATATCATAGGGCTTCAGCTACCGATTATTTTAGTAATTGAGTAAGCTTCTATTTTAGAAATTATAAAGTTTATTGCATATAAGATACAAGATCTGTCAAAAAATGTTATTTGTAAATTATATGTAAATTATATGTGTGTTTGTGTGTGTGTGTGTGTATTTATATAAAATGTATTTTAAGAAAGCTTTATCTTAAATTAAAAAATGTATAAATAGTTTAAAGTACAGTCAAAGGTCCAATAAAACAAAACAAGATATATGTGTAATCTAAACTATGGCACAAAACAGATGATACGATGGTCTAGATGTTAATAATTAATATTAATAATATTTCAGTGTCCAACCTAATAGCTCTCAGGTCAGTGGATCAGAGTTTAAATGCCCATTTATATTTTTATTAGGTTTTTAAAAAGTTTTTATTCCATCATCATCACTGTTGCTATCCGGTTGTTCAGTGATGACGCGACGAATCCTACTTCCGGGTCTAAAGTAGTCTGCGTTTAATATGGCTTTTGTGTTGTTAACATGTTTAATGTTATGTATTTTCTTCTATTTGATCTCAAAAAGCTCCTAAAACAGTCAGTGATCACTGTTGACCTCCCTCGGCTTTTATTACCGCTAATCATTTATTGAAGCTCAGTTTTTAAAACCTTAGGAAGCAACTACAGCACAGCCCATGCAGCAGTATATGAATGACTAACCTCGTATTGTGGATGGATTATCTCAGTTGTTCTCCTGGCTGAAGTTTGGTCCTTTTACAGCATCCTGCCATGCGATTACATTTGTTCCTGACCACCGAGAACACTCTTGATAACTTTTATCAAGTGGAAAAAAAGTTAGCTTGTTTATATTATGCTAACATAGCTGTGTCGCTAGCGGTCACGTAGCACATCATTATATACCAGCTAGCCCAACTTCAGTAACCCTACAAACGTCACTGCTGTTTAGTTTTCTGTCTTCATTTATGCTGGAAGTGATAACAGAGCTGTACGTTTTAATTTGTTTCCAAAACCCCGCAGTCAGGACATGCTATATTGTATTTAGATAGAAGCTAGCGAGCTAACTCCCTGCTAACTTCTAACTCAGTTAAATGTCATAAATTCCGTTTTCATGGATGCCTGAAAGTTAAACTCAATTGTTACACCTGGTAGAGCAGATCGCTGATCATTTTATTAAAGATGAAAGACTTTAGACAGTGTTTCAACTCTCAGTAATGCCATAGTGATCGTTTGATATATGGACCTGCAGCGGAGTTTAGACCCAGACACGGCTAGTGACGTCAGACTGAACAACCGGATTGTGTTATCAGTGTGTGTGGGATCAATGTTGTCAAACCTTTTATTCACACACTGCTTCTAAATACTTTTGTATTGCAGGTCTTGTTCTAGTTGTGTTTACATCGTTTAATACATCGGAGCACTACAGAGCCGCGTGTTAAAGGAAGCATCGAAGCAAAGACTGTGTCGAGAGTTTTTTATAATCAAAGTATTCGAATCACTCAATCAGTATTAAAGCCCTACAACATTGTTTAAGTGTTGTAGGACTAATTGTAAAACATTGACACTTTGGTGTTGTATGGCAGTATTGCAGTAGTGGAAGAAAATGCCTTTTGTGGTGAATCCACAAGAAACTTAAATAATGAAACAATCACTACACAATCTTCTTTTATTGCAGCTGAAAAAACACTTTGACCTTTTCTCCTCCCCTATCTATGGACTTTACAAGTCACACAATCAGGAGAAACACAATTATTGTTAAGATGTTTATAAGTAAATAAAAATGGTTAGGTCAATTGCTGTGGTGTTTTTTGACATCTAGAGATATTCATTTCAGTGGGGACGACTTCTTCTGTGACCACACCAAGGACATCTTCAGGTTAGCAAAATTTCCTTAAATTGCATATTCATCATACTAAGAGGATTTTGCTTTGCATATCAGTGAAGTTTCTTCTTTGCCTACATGCCATTCAACATACTTTGCTGTTCTCAGGACCGTAAAATAAGAGATTTGTTGGTTTTTAACCATAGACATTTCAGTAGACCCAATTTCTACAAAGCTCAGCACTACAGGGATGAGTTCTTCTCTGACCACACCAAGGACATCTTCAGGTGAGCGAAATTTCCTTGCACTGTGTATTCATCATACTTGGAGGGTTTTGCTTTGCATATTAGTGAAGTTTGTTCTTTGCTACATGTCATTCAGCATACTTTGCTGCTCTCAAGACCATAAAATAAGAGATTTGTTGGTTTTTAAAAGTAGATGTCTTTCTTCTTTACTTTCACCAAAATTGGAAGTAAGACTGACACTTGTTTGTGGTCTGTGCTTTTCTAGTACCTTCTGCTCATAAACTTCTACCTGTAGTTGCAACTGGTTTTGGTGTAATTGTGGGCATCATCTCACTGGGAATGGCTCTTGTCTGCGTGAAAAGAAGAAATGGTACGGACAGTAACAATTCCTTATGTCATGTATAACCCCAAAGCTTTTCTACAGTCTGAAGTATTTGTGATCACACTATATTATAAAAGGTTTATACACAAAATCGACCGACCAGCTCCACCGCCGTTCTGTTCATAAACCGACTGATTTCCTCCATATGATTTCCATATCTCTTACTTCTCTTCCACACTTACACACTTTCCCACAATTTTCTTATTCCTCTTTAAGACTCAGCATTATGTTTCAGCTGCTCCGCACCAACACTGTACCTCACTGCTTCAACACACCGGTGAATATATTAACTTGCCCAGCTCTTTTAATCTAGATCTTACTCTATTGATGTCACATCCTAACGGTGCGTGGTGACTTTTAGAGGAAGGAAAGCAGAGACATACCCCTCCTGTCCCTAATACATTAATTAATTTTTTTTAAAAAGCCTCCCTTATCATTTAACAAACCCTTTTTGGCAAATTGGACCAGATTAAAACATACCACTCTTTTGCTGCACTCTCCTTGGTAGTCTTCACCTCTCTGCACTCCCTCCTCCCTATAGAATTGTAAAATGTTATTACTGCTATCTAACTATTTACTATTAGCTAAAAATGATCAGTGGTGATGATCCTGATTTTAACGTGTATCAAATATATCTATATTAAAAAATAATCTGAGCTGAATTAACAGCACAAGAACTCTGTGACGTGTTTAACTGCCAATATGTACAACGAGATTAAATATCAATGAAAAAAGTAAGTAAAATAAGTTTTAGCATAGACAGTTAAACTCTGTGCATTTGGTCAACTAAGTGATTACTCCGAGATATTAATCTAAAAGTCTTAATGGAGCCTCCAAATGATCCGCTGGACATGGCAGACATTCCCTTCTCTATCATTAAAACTTTCAACACCTTAAAGGAGTTATTAAAGATTTCTTGCATCATAGGCCAAAGTGGCCAATGAAAGCACAGTCAGTGTTAAGTTGTCTAGCACACTAGCCTTGTCAAGGTCCAGAAGTTTGTCTACAATGACAAAACAACTAGTTGCAAACTGTAGGCAAATTTTGGTATCAATCCAATACCAGGTAAATTAACAGCAGTATTGCCAATACTGATACTTTTAATCTATAAAGAGATCTTATGTAGGGGAGAACAGTGTATCATGATTTATGAGATGCATTATCGTGTTAGGGTACCTGGGTTGTTGACCCAGTATTTTCTGTTAGAGTTTTGAGTCTTGTTTACTCATTCTTATGTTCTCTGTGTGTCTTATGTTTCACAGTTCACTTTGCTTGTGCTCAGGTTTATCAGTATTTTAGTTTAGGTTGTCTTGGTTGGTAATTGGTCCCATTCATGTCTTTGTCTTGTCTCTGTGTTCCAGAGACACAGAGATAAGACAAACAATAGATTGGATTTATATAGCGCTTTTCAAGGCACCCAAAGCGCTTTACAATACCACTATTCATTCACTCTCACATTCACACACTGGTGGAGGCAGCTACAGTTGTAGCCACAGCTGCCCTGGGGCAGACTGACAGAAGTGAGGCTGCCATATCGCGCCATCGGCCCCTCTGGCCAACACCAGTAGGCAAGTAGGGTAAAGTGTCTTGCCCAAGGACACAACGACCAGGACAGAGAGCCCAGGGATCGAACCGGCGACCTTCCGGTTACAGATGCGATTCCCAACCCCCTGAGCCACGGTCACCACAAAGACATGAATGGGACCAATTACCAACCAAGGTGGCTGTGTTCCACCTGTGTTTTGTTCCCTCATTTTCCCTCATGTATTTATTGTCCGTCTACCACCGTCAAGTGTCGCAATCTCCCTCTTGCTATGCCCTTTCCATATGTCCATTTTGTATCTGCTCTTAGCCCTCCCAGTTTTCTTATGTATCTATCAATCAAGCAATAAAACTCTCGTTAAGTTCAGTCTTGCTGAATGAGTGCTCTGACTTTTACTAAACACAATTAAAAAACACAGTAAAAAAATACTTTTAGCTTTTCTAATATATTAAGTGTGTTTTTTAGAGACCTGGGATGTAAATGTGCCAGTCTTTAACCCTTTAAGACCTACCATAGAGCCAAGTCCGCCAGAGCTTATAGTATATTTTTACATGCTGTGGAGCCATTTTTTGGAGCATTTCAAGTTGCTATACATCAATACAACCATTATAGCCCAAATTTTAATAATATGTCTGCATAGTAATTACATAAATTGCAAAAAAGTGCAATAAACTACAAAAAAATTTAAAATCGTTTTTGTTTTTTTTAACGTATATTTCTAGTTAGAGAAATTTAAGAGGCTTATCCCTCAAAACTGTAAATACAAAAAAGTTGCACAAACTAGTTTCCCACCAAAGGAAATTTATTTTAAGTGTCTTCATAGTTTTATTTTTGAGATACACCAATTTTCATATACTGCAGGAAAAACGAAAAAGTATATTAAAGTGCAAATTTCCAAAATAACAGCATATGCAGTGCAATATGAGTCCTCAGCATCCCAGAAACGACACAGAAAGTCATAAAGTCAAACATAACTTTTAAAAACATAAGTATAGGCTCATAAGGCCACGATGGTAAAAAACTACATTTCCGCAAAATGACGTCACTTCCGGTTTCGGGCAGGTCATGCCGGACATGCGATAGTTCACGCTGATGGACATAGGAAGTGTTACAAACAGCTGATCGGATCGGCAAAGCGTGTTTCTGGAATATTATGTTTTTGTTGCTGCAAGTGCTTTTTATACAGTTTTTGCAAAGCTATATGTGGAAGGAAACTGTGACCTAGGACAAGCTGATGGCATAAGATGTAAGTACAACTCCTCCGGTTTCATATGCAAAAATTTTTTATTGCGCTAGCTTACGTGGTTGCAGTGCTACCGATATTTAAAAATAGTTGCGCAAAATGGAGCGTGTCCGCTCCGACCGGCTTTAAAGGGTTAAAAGACTTTGTGTCAGCTTCTGTTGTTTAAATGTGCTACGGGGTAAAAAGCACTGACATAACAAAACAGAGAAAGGTTTAGATATTTTTCATAGCGCATGTTTGAAGTATATTTTTTAATTTAAAAAATATATAGTAAAAATGTATTTAACAGAGTTCAGTGGGGAGCATACATACTGGATAGAAGCAACCTATGATCCAACTGCATTAGTATCTGTCCAATACTGATACCAGCGTTAGTATCGATATTATCGATATTTGGCTCGATCTGCCCACCCTATCACACACCCATGAGAATGCCTATCCCCATATAGATTTCAAGTAGTATTCTGCTTCCAGAGTCAATTGACAACAGCTGCCACAAAATGACAGGGTTTTTTTTCTCATACCTGTTTGGATGCAAACATGTACGCCAGTGTGTTTGTGAAATGGACCCAAATGCAGAACATGAGAGGAGATGGTAGTGAGCTTTAAACAAAAGGCGAGCCTTTAGTAGATAACAAGAAAACAAAACAAAACAACATGAACAGTGGTGAGAGCTAAACTAAAACCTAAACAGGAAAAACTAGGAAAGACTATGAACATGATTTTGAGCAGGAGCATGAAAGAAACTATGAAATACAAACATAAATGAAAACCTGAACTAGAATAAAACTCAACTTAAACCTAACTGGTAATACCAACAAAAGAACATATTTTCAATATAATATAAGAAAGCAAAAATACAAAATGAACTCAAAATGCTGGACAAAAAAGGCATGAGAGAAGCTTAATGACAGATTGCTGTTTGAGATTAAAGCAAAGAGAACACTTTAGTATGTATTAACTAACAATCACTTGACAATTAATGCTTTTCTTAACATCACTGTCACATCCACTATGACTTTAATTAATTAAATATTTATTCTTTAATCATTTCTGGTATTGTGTTTAATAGGATGTCCTTGAGTGTTGTCTTTTTCTCCCCGTGTGGTAGTTTCTTATGCTGATTTTTGTTCTGCCTTTTGTTGTAGATAATTTTTCAAGCACAAAAACAACTGGCCGAGGAGGATGGGTACTTTTCTTTTTCTTTTTTGTCTTAATAAAATTCCCTTTATCTACTAATAATTCACGTATTTAATTACAGGTCATTCATGACTTCTCCTCTTACTCCTTTTCTTCTCTTTTTATCAAACAAGATGTCTCCAAATGATACTGAAGCCTTCAATATGACCAGTTTGGTCCCTGGTGATGACCCGCCTAAAGGTTAGCTACTGCTTTTTTGTTTCCTTTTTTAAATTTTGGTCTAAGGGTTGTTACAGTTGTATAACAAGTAACATTATTTTGATGAGGAACCAAAATGATATAATTTAATGTGCAAAGCATTTATACAATAAACATCATCTTAGTGCATGAATATCAGAGGGGTATACTAGAATAGAATAGAATAGAATTCAACTTTATTGTCATTGCACATGCACAGGTACAGGGCAACGAAATGCAGTTTGCATCCATCCAGAAG
>NW_005187511.1:1923959-1930933 GCF_000239375.1 Pundamilia nyererei
CCCAGTGGCTGCCCACTGCTTCACTGAGTGAATGGGTTAAATGCAGAGAGGGATTTTCCCCACGGGGACCAATAAAGTACACTTTCTTCTTCTTCCAAAGTTTCACACTTTTTTGGTTAAAAAAAAAAAAAAATTGTTACATGCTTAAATTTACAAAAAATGTCAGAAATCTGCATTGTCATGAACAAAAATTTTAACCTAGTTTTCATTATTTGTTGGGTTAACACACTGAGGTCCAAAATATAACTGGCTGCATTTTTGACAACTTTTGATTTTACATTTGTATTTCACGTTCAAATTGCTTCATTTTATTTTTTTTCTGCCTTGCTTCGTATAGTTCTTTTCAGCTCAACCTCACGTGTCTGAATGTAGTTGTTTTTTCATTTACATACTGTGTTAACACAACTGATCTGAAATCACACAAAAAACATAAAATCCTAGTAGTGTTTTTTACTTGTTGAGTAAATTATTTTTACAACTTGAAATGCAAATATAAATTGTACATTTTGAAAACTTAGGCACATATTTTGTAAACATATACAGCTAGTTTACCAAAAATGCAGCCAATACAGCGGGGTTTTTTTTTTTTTTTTGTACAACCATTTAAAAATATTACTATAATTAAAATGAGAGAACAATCAGGTTTCACAATAAGATGCCCCACAAAATTATTTGTGCCAGTAAAAAAAAAAAGTTTATCCGTCACAATACAGAGGAGAACACCACAGGGATAAACCCTGCAGGCCTGACTCACTCCTCTTTTTCACCTAGAGACAGTGTTTACATTGCAATCTGCCTTTGTGACATTCATTAGTACCATCACTCAAACACAAAACAAAACAACAACTACACAACAGACTAATTACACGAGACAAAACAAACTAGATAATCCATGCTAAAAGTCACAAATCTCCCTCATCTCAAAACTCTCTCTCTCACTCACTTGCTCTGTGTGTGCATATGTTCATGGGTGATATGGCCCAAAATACATATCTTGTTATTCTTTAGCTGGATGGCGATATACAATAGATATCTTGATATTTTTTTAAAGCCATAAAGTAAGAACAAAAAGAGAATTCCTAATCAAAGCTTTGTCCCAAATCTCACATAGGCACTTTTATTAACATACAGCATAGATGTACATGAAAAAATTACTCAGAAATAAATTGTCAGCATTTATTAAATACTAATGCTCCATAAATAAATGTATTACTCTGCGAGGCTCCTGACTACGGTAGCCGTAATGCTCCTACAATCCATCAAGCGGTGGGGCTTCGTAGCTTACCAAAGTCGTACTAAAACATTTTTTGACAGATTGCTGAGCACCGTGAACCACACAAAATTACAGACTTGGATGCAAATATTCTGATTGGCTATCATGGTCTCCAATCAGCTGGCTAGCTACTGGATTCTGAAAAGACAGTCCAGAATGTAGCTAAATC
The DNA here is from genome assembly GCF_000239375.1 of Pundamilia nyererei. Lineage (NCBI taxonomy): Eukaryota > Metazoa > Chordata > Actinopteri > Cichliformes > Cichlidae > Pundamilia > Pundamilia nyererei. The sequence continues at coordinate 1,925,402 of NW_005187511.1, forward strand.
CAGTGGAGTGGTTTGGTTTAAACTAGATTAAAACCAACAAGGGTCGTAAGAAATGATATATTTTAAAATAAAATAATTAAACATACTAACCGAAAATGGATTTAGCAAAGCCTCCTTTTGGAATTGGATCCAGCTGACCATGATCATGGTAACCATTCACAAGATCATCACAAGTGTACAGAGCACTAAAATAAACGTGTTAATCTATTTATATTACTGCTCAGTGAAATCTTGGTGTTGCTGTCTATTTCTAAAGTAACAGCTGTAAAAGCTCTAAAGGGTTAGACTGCATGAGATTAAACATAAAAGAGACTTGGAAATTGTAGTTTGTCACCAAATAAATGAGAAATTAATTTTAGTGATCAAATAAATATTCCCTGTGATAAACAATCTACAAATGTAACTGATCACTCTAATCTGTGTTCTAGTAGCTGCAATTACAACAGTTTCAAAACAAAAGTTTGTTAAAAGAATAGGACCAAGCAAAAAAAGATTAGATATTTTCTACTTCGCCATCTGAATGTGAATGCATGCCATGACAATGTGACATGTTTGCTGGGCTTTTTTTACTGCTGTTTTCTACATGTTGTTTATATAAAATGTTTTCCTTCAGTAGTGAATCGATATTGCACTTACTGGATACTATAAAAACAAGAATTAGTGAAAATGTGTCACTACCAGCCAATTTTAAGTCAAAAGTTCTAACATAGACTGGTCTGGACCAGGTAATGTGTTTATTATAGGTTACTATAGTGATGTAGGTGGTAAAAAGAGATCCACTTTTGTGACACTAAAATCTCCTGCTTTACACTCAACATACCTTGCTAACCCAATAATTTTCCTTTATGGTAAACTCCTCAGACATTTTCCTATTTCATACACATACAAGAAGACATACAAAGTGAAAATAAAGATAACTCTGGTTCTGTATTACTCACAGGGTCTAATCAACTCAAAAGACAAGAGTCTCAAACTGAGGATGTAAGTGAGACAAGTGCATCCTCAGCATTTAATATATTTACTACAGAAAAAAATACAGATGCAAATAACTTTTGCTCTATTTTTTTTCTAGTCTTCCTTATACCACTTGTACTCCAGCATCCCTGAGGAGCCAGCTAAAACACCTACAGTGAAAACCGACCTGGCATACAGCACTCTACAGGCATGCTGAAACACATTAAAAATAATTAACTGGCAGAAAACAGAAGATAAGACTGAATGGCCATTTCACACTCAAGCCATATCGATAAGACAGGAAAATATTTTTCTTTCTTTCTTTCTTTCTTTCTTTCTTTCTTTCTTTCTTTCTTTCTTTCTTTCTTTCTTTCTTTCTTTCATTCTTTCTTTCTTTCTTTCTTTCTTTCTTTCTTTCTTTCTTTCTTTCTTTCATTCATTCATTTATTTTGTAGGAATCTCACCTGGATAATATTTCTACTTAAGACAATAATTTCCAAAAGATTAATAGATCTAAATCTAATTGAACACAATTTAACATTTTGTATGTGCATGGCTTGCTTTCTGGTGTCAGCCCAGAGATTTGTATTACCAGTGCAGTATTATTCAAGTAGCATTTCTATGTTCTACATAATGTGTTCTGTAGAACATTATGGAGTCTTTTTATATACTGTCATTACTGTGTCTCACAAGGGCAGTGCCAGCAAAAATGCTGGAGCTTTCTTTATGTTTATCTACCTTGTTAAGAATGATCTTAATAAGGGCACCACTTTTAAAAGAAGAAAAAACAATAAAGCAATTAAGCTGATCTTTACTGATTAACCATTAATTTAGAGATTCTAATAACTAAATTTGTTAAAATCAGCAGGAAATCTAAATAAGTTTTTAGTTTAATCAGTCTTATAAAATAGACTATTGGTTTGAAACCAGTTTATAATAATTACAATGACAGTTATATGTCAATAGTCAGTGAGGTTGAAGGATTTGAGAATTTTGCAAAGGTTGGCAGCATTCATTCCTATACAACATAGGTGTCAAACTCTGTCCCGCGGGCCAAATTTGGCCCGCAACCTAATTACATTTGGCCCGCGAAGCAATACCAAATTACTATTAAAGCTGGCCTACTGGTATTATACAGCTAATATATATATTGTTTAGTATTAAGCTTTGCTCGTTCCATATTCAGTTTTTCAGCAAAACTTGTTTGAGTCCATAAGAAAAGATTCATTCTTATATCTAGAGGAAAAAATTTTTTTCAATAAATATTAATGTTAGCCCGCGACTTTGTTCCAGTTTTGAATTTTGGCCCACTGTGTATTTGAGTTTGACACCCCTGCTATACAACATTAATTATGCCAACATTTGTATTAAAGAAAAAAATATTTACAACAGCGCTGAGGAAAACCAAACAAAGATCTAACTAAAAACTAAGAGAAGAATATATGTGCATGTGAGAAAATTTCCTCACCATGTGCTTCAATGTTAATAAGAAATGACAAAAAAGAGAGCAAAAACTGCCTTGGTGTAAGAAGGAAAGGAGATCTGATAGTGACCATGAGAAAACCACCTGATCCACCAGACACGTTTGCAGAAAATGCATTACTGCATGCAGACATTGCAGGGGAGATGATATATGTAAAGCCAAGAAGTTTCTATTGACCATGGATGGTACAGTATGAAATACAGTCCTTCTATACCAATACATGGCAGCTGCATTAAACATTGTCTGTATTATGTTCAAGATATTTTTGTAACAGGATATGTTTTATTCTTTTGGACACAGATTCACATGAGTACACACACAGACAAAAAAACAAACTGTAAATCAAGTTTTTTCTTAAATATCATTGGCTTTAAAACAAGAACAAATAGAATAAAGCCATGTTAAAATCGACACTGTCTTTCTGGTAATTTATATTATTTCATCAATGTGAATTTTTAAAAAGTAAACAAAATATGAATGTACTTCAATACTAAAAGGGGAAACCGTCTCATTGTGCAAATTTATATCTGTTCATGTTCTCTAAAAGCAGACCGTGAATAAAATTTTCTTGTGCAGATGCTGATGAAGTAAATTTAAAAGTCTTCCCTTGAAAAAGTGAAACCCAAATATATAATTAAATGCAGACCACACGGGTGAGAGAACAACTCTGCATTCTCTAGCCTCTATTTCTATACTTCATATATTTACATCAGCCCCAGCATGAGAACAAATGAATACTTCAACATTACATCGCTATTTAAAATTATGGTATTGCATTTTTGACTTGTGTATTTTTTCCAGTTCCATTCTTGATGGTTTAACAAAACACAAAACATGAGCTGGCTTTACTTAGCCATGAACTGGTAATTTATTTAAAAACCAAGTCAACTGTGATAATTGATCTAAATATGAGAATAAATGCTGTGCCTTTGAATTCTAATTGAAATTAGAACTTTAACTAAATAAAGTGCACATTATCAAGTCATTATCAAACTTTAAGTTTTAGAATTACTTTTAAAAATAGTTAAGCATTTATGTTGCCAATAAACAAAATATCTTTACAGCTGTTTTTTGTTTTTTTTTTGGACAAATTCATTCTTTTTAAGGATGTGCCCAGATATCTTTTTGTTTTTTCTTCAAATCATAACAGCACATTTGCATCAGTATAGAACCTTCAGAAATCTACTTTTGCGGTTTATCAAAATGTGTTTCTTATCTTTGTGTTTCTTTCGTAAGTGACTACTAAAACTTTGTAAGGGTGTAGAGTGGGGTCGTGTTAGGATTCCATTCAAATTTGGCTTACTTCCATTAAGGTCTTCAAGGCGAAGTTAATGATTTATTGGTCAAAAAGTGATAGAATATAACTTACAAATTATGATTCTGGTGTATATGGTCAGCATATAGAAAGTACCGTATAAAGACTTGAAATGTCATGTCAGATTAGACCTCTGACCTCTCATTCAAGATCAATAGACTGATATGAAGGTCAATGCGATATTACAGTTTTTCTCAAACGCTAAAACACAAAAGCCAGTCCTCTAAACCAAATGACCAGTTGTCTAAACACGTTTACTAAATCTAGCCATCATTTACCAATAAACACATGTCACATGAAGACACAATTCACAGAACACAATCCTCCATTGTCATAAATCTAAACACATCTTTCCTTGATAAAACACAAGTTGCAAAAGAACTCTGCTCACATGCTTGCCACAGTCAGCAATATTTGAACACAATGAACACACCTGGCGTCATTCATTACACACAACGACTCAAAATTGAAGACACTTGTTGCTAATGCTGTGACCACATGAGCAAGTTCAGAGTGCAGAGTATACTGAAGATTCCAAACAAACACAATGGATGAAGGGGAAGAGGAATTCGATGCAGAGGAGGGAGAAGAGCTGGCCCTGGAAGAAGAGGAGCAGGCCAACGAGGAAGAGGAGTTCAAATGGGAGGAGGAAGAGGAGCAGGCCAACGAGGAAGAGGAGGAGGCCAACATGGGAGAGGAGAAGGTCCAGGAGGGAGAGCAAGACCACCTCACACACTATCATTACGGATGAGATGCGAGCAACAGTCATTGACCATGTCATTGTCCATGGCATGACAATGGCTGAAGCAGGACTAAGAGTCCGTCCAAACCTGAGTAGGTTCACCGTGGCCACCATTATCAGGGCATTCAGACAACACAACAGGTATCGTACTCGATTGCTTTCTTTGTCACAATACAGTTTTACAAACCTGTGAAAGTAGTCTATTGGTTTCAAATCAGTTGTGACTGTATTGGCACTGTATTGTAGTGTCAATTAGCAACACGTTTCTTTCTTTAGAGTTGAAAGAATGCCACATAGAGGTGGGAGGGTTGCCATATTTACAGCGGCACAAGAAACCCTCATTGTGGATATGGTTCGTGGGAACAACCTCATCAGACTCCAGGAGATCAGAGACAAAGTAATTGCCGATAATGTCAACTTTGAGAGCACTGACGATGTCAGTTTGGCCACAATAGACCGAGTTCTCCGGCGCCAAAAGACGCGGATGAAACAGGTCTATAGGGTTCCCTTTTAGCGCAACTCTGCGCGACACAAAGACCTACGTTACGAGTATGTGCAAGTAAGTATAAGATAAGATAACTCTTTATTGTCATTGCACAGTCATACATAGTACAGTAGTACAATGAAATTGGAAAAACTGTTCTACGTCGGCACTACATATAACACAACACGGCACGATATGACACATCACAACGCAACAAACAACACAACACAGTATATTAACTTAGTATAAAAAAGAAGAATAAGTGTATGTGTATTGCACACTGTTATTATTGCACATTAATTATTATTGCACCTTGTTATAAATATAAATATTATTGTTATCGTTTTAAACATTGTTACCTCCCCCTTAAAATGTCCAGGGAGGTATCCAGTCAGGTCAGCTATTTACATTGATCAGGGCTATTGCCCTGTTGTAAAAGCTGTCCTTGAGTCTATTTGTTCGGGACCTCAGCAGCCTGAACCTCCTGCCAGACGGCAGCAGCTTAAACACCCGGTGTCCTGGGTGTGTGCAGTCCCGTAGGATGCTGCGTGCCC
>NW_005187511.1:1947804-1950505 GCF_000239375.1 Pundamilia nyererei
AGTACAGTCAAAGGTCCAATAAAACAAAACAAGATATATGTGTAATCTAAACTATGGCACAAAACAGATGATACGATGGTCTAGATGTTAATAATTAATATTAATAATATTTCAGTGTCCAACCTAATAGCTCTCAGGTCAGTGGATCAGAGTTTAAATGCCCATTTATATTTTTATTAGGTTTTTAAAAAGTTTTTATTCCTATATTTTTAAATATTATTGCAGTTTAATTAGCACTTTATCTGATATGATTTCACTTTTAGTGTGAAACATGTTACAAGAGTCTTCAAGTTAATACGGTTTAGCCCCTGTTTGCTGCAGGTACCACTTCCATGTGAAATAAGACTGCTACCGTCAGCCTTCAGCAAGCTGTATGATTTAACCAGTCTGGTCTCAGACTCAGTTAACAGATCATCTGCATATTTTAATAGTACTTCTGGAGGCTTACTGCAGATTTCTTTCTGTGTTTAAAACAAATAGTAGTGGATGGAGCAGCTGCAGAGTTTGTTTTTCTTCACGCCAGAGTTTGTTGATCAGGTGCTTTGATGACGGACTCACGCTAAAGTAAAGGTTTTAATGGTGATTACAGGAACATCGCTGCTGTTTTGACATTAGAAACATTCTGTTTCACTCACCTTGACCTCACTCTCTCAGTAACGCCTCCACTTCTTGCGCATAAACAAACTCCGGCTGCATGTTAAACTGTGTCAGCATCATCATCACTGTTGCTATTGTGTTATCAGTGTGTGTGGGATCAATGTTGTCAAACCTTTTATTCGCACACTGCTTCTAAATACTTTTGTATTGCAGGTCTTGTTCTAGTTGTGTTTACATCGTTTAATACATCGGAGCACTACAGAGCCGCGTGTTAAAGGAAGCATCGAAGCAAAGACTGTGTCGAGAGTTTTTTATAATCAAAGTATTCGAATCACTCAATCATTATTAAAGCCCTACAACATTGTTTAAGTGTTGTAGGACTAATTGTAAAACATTGACACTTTGGTGTTGTATGGCAGTATTGTAGTAGTGGAAGAAAATGCCTTTTGTGGTGAATCCACAAGAAACTTAAATAATGAAACAAACACTACACAATCTTCTTTTATTGCAGCTGAAAAAACACTTTGACCTTTTCTCCTCCCCTATCTATGGACTTTACAAGTCACACAATCAGGAAAAACACAATTATTGTTAAGATGTTTATAAGTAAATAAAAATGGTTAGGTCAATTGCTGTGGTGTTTTTTGACATCTAGAGATATTCATTTCAGTGGGGACGACTTCTTCTGTGACCACACCAAGGACATCTTCAGGTTAGCAAAATTTCCTTAAATTGCATATTCATCATACTAAGAGGATTTTGCTTTGCATATCAGTGAAGTTTCTTCTTTGCCTACATGCCATTCAACATACTTTGCTGTTCTCAGGACCGTAAAATAAGAGATTTGTTGGTTTTTAACCATAGACATTTCAGTAGACCCAATTTCTACAAAGCTCAGCACTACAGGGATGAGTTCTTCTCTGACCACACCAAGGACATCTTCAGGTGAGCGAAATTTCCTTGCACTGTGTATTCATCATACTTGGAGGGTTTTGCTTTGCATATCAGTGAAGTTTGTTCTTTTCCTACATGTCATTCAGCATACTCTCAAGACCATAAAATAAGAGATTTGCTGGTTTTTAACAGTAGATGTCTTTCTTCTTTACTTTCACCAAAACTGGAAGAAAGACTGACACTTGCTTGTGGTCTGTGCTTTTCTAGTACCTTCTACTCATAAACTTCTACCTGTAGTTGCAACTGGTTTTGGTGTAATCGTGGGCATCATCTCACTGGGAATGGCTCTTGTCTGTGTGAAAAGAAATGGTAAGGACAGTAACAATTCCTTATGTCATGTAAAGCCTCAAACCTTTTCTACAGCCTGAAGTATTTGTGATCACACTATATTATAAAAAGTTTATACACAAAATCGACCGACCAGCTCCACCGCCGTTCTGTTCATAAACCGACTGATTTCTTACCTCCGTATCTTTTACTTCTCTTACATACTTATATGCTTTATGACAATTTTCTTATTCCTCCTTAAGACTCAGCATTATGTTTCAGCTGCTCGGCGCCAACACTCTGTACCTCACTGCTTCAACACACCAGTGAATATATTAACTCGCCCAGCATAGGGTAAAAAGAATTGACGAGACAGTCAACAGACAAAAGTTTGCATATTTTTCAACATGTATGTTTTTTCAGTTTTCATTAAAAAAAAAAGAAAAATTGATTTAACACAGTTCAGTGGAGTGCATACATACTGGATAGAAACACGTATTCATTCAACTGCGTTAGTATATCATTGATATTTAACTCAATCTGCCCACCTCTATCACACACGCACGAGAATGCCCATTCCCATATAGATTTGAGTAGGTCTGGTATCAAGTATCATTCTGATTTATAAGTGAATAGACAGCAGCTGCCGCAAAATGGCAGTGTTCTTTTGTTTGTTTTTTTAAACCTGTTTGGATCGATGCAAACAGGTATGTGAGAAGCTTAATGACAGATTGCTGATGAAAGCAGATGAAAGCATGTAACAACACTGTCACATCCACAATGACTTAAATTAATTAAATATTTAATCAGCTTTGGTATTATGTATGTAATAAATCCACGGCAGACCCAGCCACGTTTCCATGCTTTTCAGCATACACTTTAC
>NW_005187511.1:1950613-1957059 GCF_000239375.1 Pundamilia nyererei
ACACACACATATATATATACACACACACACACACACACACATATATATATACACACACACGCACACACACACACACACACACACATATATATATACACACACACACACACACACGCACACACACACACAGCTGCAGCTTTTCAGCTCGCAGCCGAACACATCTAAAAACAACACAAACTCAGGACCCAATAAAGACTTTAAAGCTGGCGAGGCATGATTGCATGTGCCATCCAGGTGTGACTGCCTCCCTCACAGCCGTGCAGCAGACCACAATGTCCTTGAGTGTTGTTGTTTTTTTGTATGGTAGTTTTATATGCTGACTTTGTTTTGCCTTTTGTTGTAGGTAATTTTTCAAGCACAAAAAAAACTGACCGAGGAGGATGGGTACTTTTCTTTCTTATTTTTGTTGTAATAAAATTCCTTGTATCTACTAATAATTCATGTACTTAGTTGCAAGTCATTCATGACTTCTCCTCTTCTCCATTTCTTCTGTTATCAAACAAGATGTCTCCAAATGATTCTGAAGTCTACAGTATGACCAGTTTAGTCCCTGTTGATGACCCACCTAACGGTGAGTTGCTGCTTTTGTGCTCACAGGTTTCCTTTTTTAATTTTGGTCTGAGGTTTGTTACAGTTGTGTAACAATTAAGATTATTTTGATGAGGAACCAAAATGATATAATTGAATGAACAAAGCATTTAAACAACAAAACCATCTTATTGTATGAATATCAGAGGGGTATACTACAAACCAAGATCAACATAGCCAGAATTTATTTGCATTAGTGGACTTAAAAGATTCTAAAACCCCAGCTGGAGATAACAGGTGTCATGACAATGGTTATTGTCATCATGACAACCATTCACAAGATCATCACAAGCGCATGGAGCACTAAAATAAACATGTTAATCTATTTGTATTACTACTCAGTGTATTCTTGGTGCTGCTGTTTATGTAACAGCTGTATGGAAAAGCTCTAGAAGGTTAGACTGCATGACCCTAAACAATAAAGCAGACATGGGGATTACTGTAGTTTGTCACTAAATCAAAGTGACATTCATTTTATTTATCAAATAGATATGGTGACAAACAGTCTACAAATGTAACTGATCACTTTTCTAATCTGTATTCTTGTCACGGTCCTGGATCAGTGCACCTGTGGTCTGATTTCATCAATGTTTATGATTAAATTCAAATTCAAATTTTATTTGTCACGTACACAGTCATACACAGTGCAATATGCAGTGAAATGCTTAGACAACTGCTCATGACCTAAAGAAAAAAAGAAAAGGCTATGAATAAGATATGAAATCCATCCATCCATTCGCTACCGCTTATCCTTTTCAGGGTCACGGGGGTGCTGGTGCCAATCCCAGATAGGAAATAAATATGAAAATTAAAAAGGGTAAATTTAACTAGGAAGGAATAAAATAAAATATAAAAATTAAAGTTGAAAAATAAAATAACTGTACAACAAAATACACAATACACAGTATAGAACTATATAAGAATGTATGAAGAAATATAAATATATATATACACATACAATAACAGCAGCTGTACAAGTATTAACTGGAAATGAAGAATATAATGACCAGTGTTTATTACTAGTGTTTTGGTTTCTGTTTTTTATTCCTAGCGCTCTAGTCCTTCTTTGCTCTGTTAATTCTAGTTCTTAGGTTTAGTTCTGGTGCCCCTATGTTTAGTGTAGGTTTAGTTCTGTCCTTATGTTTGTCTTCTTGTTCCTCAGTCAGTCGTGTCTCTTGTCGCTCCTGTCTCTGTACTCTGTGTTCTTTCTGTTCAGTGTCTAGTCTGGGTCTCTGTGTCTGTCGAGTCAAGTCAAGTCATTTTTTATTTATAAAGCACATTTAAAAGACATCAAGTGTCAGCCAAAGTGCTGAACAGAGGGATAATATGATAAAAAGAATTAAAATAGATAAAATGAAAACACTATAGAAACATTGTAAGACATCTATATATGTTTGTAAAAAGTATATGTGTACATGGAAATATGCAACTACATATACAAAAATGTACACATTCACACACAAGCACACATACGTGAAGATAAAATACATGTATACGTGTATACACATGCAAACATCATCCAATGAGATAAATGACCAGAATAGTTAGAACAGAATAAAAGAGGTGTCAGAGAGATCCGGAAGCCTTAGAAAATAAGCAGGTCTTCAGTTTGATTTGAAGACTTCCAAAGATGAAGAGGATTTTATGAAAGGGAGAAGACTGTTCCAGAGTTTCGGGGCAGCAATGGAGAAAGCCCTGTCACCTCTAGATTTGAACTGGGAGCGTGGAACTAATAACAGCATCTTACTGGAGGAGCGCAGAGTTCGAGTGGGTAAGTGCAGGCTAAGAAGATCTGAAATGTAACCTGGAGCCAAACTATGGAGAGCTTTAAAAACAAATAATTATATCTTAAAATCAATTCTATATTTAACTGGCAGCCAATGTAGAGATGCGAGTATCAGAGTAATACTCTCTCTCTTTCTGTTACCCGTCAGGAGCTGTATTTTGAACAAGTTGCAGGTGGGACAGGCTGGAGTGACAGATGCCTAAGTAGAGAGAGTTACAATAGTCAAGACGTGATGATATGCAGGCATGGAAAAGGGTTTCCAGGTCTTTAGATGACAGGATATTTTTGAATTTAGAAATGCTCCTGAGTTGGAAAAAACTGCCACGAACAACTGAATTTATTTGTTTGTCCAGCTTGAGGGTAGAATCAAAAATGAAACCAAGATTTTTTACATGGGGTTGTACATTAGCTGATAATGGACCCAGATTGTTTCTTTATAAGACTAATAGAGTCCTGCTTACCGAAAATTATAATGTCGGTTTTGTAGTGATTTAGTTTGAGGAAGTTCAGAGACATCCCGGAAATATGTGTTGCTAAGACATACACTGAGACTTTCTGCAGTGTACCATTGGCACCTGGTTTTAGAGAGAGGTAGAACTGTGTATCATCTGCACAAGAGTGATAGGAGATCTGGTGTTTCTGAAAAATGGAGCCTAAAGGGAGCATGTATAAGGAGAATAAGACAGGGCCCAGAATAGAGCCCTGAGGTGTTCCACAAGTTAGTAAAGCTGGGGAAGAGTATTTGTTACCCAGCATCACAGAGTATGATCTGCTCTCCAGGTAAGAGGCAAACCATTTTAGAGCAGAGCCTTGAATCCCGACACGTCTTTAGCCGGTTTAATAGGATTGTGCGGTCGACAGTGTCAAATGATACACTCAGGTCTAAAAGAATCAAAACTGTACTTTTTCCAGAGTCAACAGCTAAAAGCACATCATTGAACACCTTCAATAGAGCAGACTCTGTGCTGTGGAAGGCTCTGAAACCAGACTGATACTGTGGGGCAAAAAACTATTTAGTCAGCCACCAATTGTGCAAGTTCCCCCACCTAAAATGATGACAGAGGTCAGTAATTTGCACCAGAGGTACACTTCAACTGTGAGAGACAGAATGTGTATACTTTTTTGCCCCACTGTATTTATTCAGAATATTATGTGTGTCTAAGAATGAGGATAATTCGGAGGACAACGTTTTTGAGAACCTTAGACAAAAATGGCAGCTTAGAGATTGGTCTAAAATTGCCAAGAACTGACAGATCCAAACCAGTTTTTTTTTTTAGAAGCGGCTGGACAACAGCTTGTTTAAACAAATGAGGAACAGTTCCATTTGAGATACTGACATTTACAATAACGAGGATGTTAGGGCTGACTGTCTTCAGCACATCTCTGAGAAATGGTGTAGGTAACACATCCAAGGGGCATGTATTTGGTTTCATGTGCATTATTATATTAGTAAGATGGGATAATGAAACTGGTTTAAATTCGGAGAAAAAGAATGACCATGTAGGTGGTTCAGAAAGGTCTTGGGATGAGAGCGGGATATGTGGTCTGATATTATCAATTTTTTCAGTAAAGAACTTTCGAAAATCCTTAGATGTGTGTGAGGCAGTCTCAGATATGGCTGAAGTGGTGGGATGCAGGACAGAGTTGATTGTGTTGAATAGAACTTTAGGATTACCAGAAATCTTAGTAATGATCTTGGAGAAATAATTTGCTCTTTCTACCTTGATGGTGCGCTGATTATTTAAACAATCTCTAAACACTCGGTAAGAAACGTGGAGCTTATCTTTCTTCCATGTACTTCCTGTTTTATTTTGACAGTCTGGTGTTCGGCCTCTGTTCCCCGTGTTGTCTGTGTAGTTAGTACCAGCTGTGTTTCCCTTCTGTCTGCCATTTCCTGGTTACTCCGTCATGTATTTTAGTCCTATGTCATCCCCTGCTTGTTGTCACATCGTACCCTCTCTTTGTGCTGTGTTTCTCCCGTCATGTTTCAAGCCCATGTTCCTTAGTGTCTATTTTCCAGTGCCAGTTTAGTTTAGGTTTTAGGTTTTGGTTTCTTTTTGTAAGTGTTAAATTCCATGAAGAGCAATAAAGCTGCGCCCTAAGCTTAACCCTCTGTTACTGAGTTCTGCATTTGGATCCTCCCTCCTGCCCTCTGCATGGCACTAACCATGACAATTCTAGAAGATGCAATTACAAGAGTGCCAAAGCAAATGTTTGGTAAAAGAATAGGACCAAGCATAAAAAAGGTTATATATTTTCTGCTTCACCATCTGAATATGAATACATGCTATGACAATATGGCATGCAATTTTCTCGGCTGTATTTACTGCTGTTTTTTACATGTTTATATATAAATTGTAGTAAAACTATATTGCATTTATAGGATACTATTAAAAAAAGAATTAGTGAAAATATGTCACTTCCAGCCAATTTTAAGCCAAAATTTCATACAAATACTGGTGTGGACCAGTGATGTGTTCAGCATAGGTTACCATAGCGATGTAGGTGTTAAAAGACATTAAAATCTCCTGTTTATATTCAACTTACCTTGCTAACCCAATAATTTTGCTTTATAGCACGGTCCTCAGACCTTTTCCTATTTCATACACATTATATTTTTATGCATAGACATACAAAGTGAAAATAAAGATAACTCTGGTTCTGTATTACTCACAGGGTCTAATCAACTCAAAAGACAAGAGTCTCAAACTGAGAGTGTAAGTGAGACAAGTGCATCCTCAGCATTTAATGTATTAAATACAGAGAAAATGCAGATGCAAATAACTTTTGCTCTATTTTTGTTCTAGTCTGCCACATACTACTTTTACTCCAGCATCCCTGAGGAGCCAGATGAAACACCTACAATGAAAACAGACCTGGCATACAACACTCTACAGGCACGCTGAAACACATTAAAAATAATTAACTGGCAAAAAACAGAAGATAAGACTGACACACTCAAGCCATATCGATAAGACAGGAAAATATTTTTCTTTCTTTCTTTCTTTCTTTCTTTCTTTCTTTCTTTCTTTCTTTCTTTCTTTCTTTCTTTCTTTCTTTCTTTCTTTTATTTTGTAGGAATCTCACTTAGATAATATTTCTACTTAAGACAATAATTTCCAAAAGATTAATAGAGAATTATTAAACCCAATTTAACATTTTGTATGTGCATGGCTTGCTTTCTGGTGTCAGCCCAGAGATTTGTATTACCAGTGCAGTATTATTCAAGTAGCATTTCTATGTTCTACATAATGTGTTCTGGAGTTTTTTATATACTGTCATTACTGTGTCTCACAAGGGCAGTGCCAGCAAGAATGCTGTAACTTTCTTTATGTTTATCTACCTTGTTAAGAATGACCTTAATAAGGGCACCACCTTTAAAAGAAGAAAAACCAATAAAGCAATTAGGCTATTTTTTAACTGATTAACCATTAATTTGGAGATTCTAATAAGTTCTTAGTTTAATCAGTCTTATAAAATAGACTATCAGTTTGAAACCAGTTTATAATAATTACAATCACAGTTATATGTCAATAGTCAGTGAGGTTGAAGGATTTGAGAATTTTGCATAGCAAAGGTTGTCAGCATTCATTCCTATACAACATTAATTATGCCAACATTTGTATTAAAGAAAAATTATTTACAACAGCACTGAGGAAAACCAGACAAAGATCTGACTAAAGACTAAGAGAAGAAGAATATATGTGCATGTGAGAAAATTTCCTCATCATGTGCTTCAATGTTAATAAAAAATGTTAATAAAAAATGACAAAAAAATTGCTGCAAAATTGCCTGCAACGTCTGCATGCATTACTGACAGTATTACGTTGCAGGGGAGATATGTAAACCTAAGAAGTTTCTAGTGAGCATGGAGGGTACAGCATGAAATATAGTCCTATACCACAAATGCCAGCTGCATTAAATATTTTCTGTATTATGTTCAAGATATTTTTGTAACAGGATATGTTTTGTTCTTCTGGACACAGTAGATACACACACACACACACACACACACACACACACACACACACACACACACACACACACACACACACACACACACACACACACA
>NW_005187511.1:1957079-1978141 GCF_000239375.1 Pundamilia nyererei
ACACACACACACACACACACACACACACACACACACACACACACACAGACAGACAGACAGACAGACAGACAAAACAAAACTGTAAATTAAGAAGTATTTTTCTTAAAGATCATTGGCTTTAAAACAAGAACAAATAAAGCCATGTTACACTGTGTCACGGTTCTGGGTCAGTTTTGAACCAGTATTTTAAGTTTTGATTGTTAGTTTATTTTTCGAATGATTATTGTGGTTTTGGGTGCGATGATTATTATTATTATTATTAGAGTTCCATGTTTCTGTTTATTTGGGTTTAAGATTTGTGTTCTCATGTTTTGTGTGGGTTTAGTTTCATGTGTCATTTTCTGTCTGTCTCTCTATGTCGAGTCTGCGTCTTAGTGTGATGGTTTCTTGTTCCTGTTTTATTGTGAAGGTCTGCGTCTCATGTGAGTGTGTTCAGTTTTACCTCTGTCTCGTCTTGTTGATTATTCCCAGCTGCGTATCCACCATGTTTCATCCGTGTGTTCCCTGCCGTCATCATCATGTACCATCGTCTTCCTTCCTTTATGTTCAGGTTTGTGTTCTTGTTCGTGCTCAGTAGTTTAGTTGTCCCAGTATAGTTTAGTTCTCCATTTTGCCGTTTGCCTCTCTTTTTTGTGTTCTATAAATCACCTTCACACCTGCCTGCGTTTGGATCCTCCTTTTCCTTTTCCACACGGCTCTTCTCACTTGCCGTGACACACTGTCTTTCTGGTAATTTATATGATTTCAGTAAAGTAAAGTAAAAAAAAAAAAATGGATGTACTTCAATACTAAAAAGGGAAACCGTCTCATTGTGCAAATTTATTTCTGTTCATGTTCTCTAAAAGCGTGACCGTGAATAAAATTTGTTTAAAATGTTATTGTACACATACTGATGAAGTAAATTCTCTAGCTTCTATTTCTATACTTCATATATTTACATCAGCCCCAGCATGTTTGTTTTTTTGTGACAGATTCATTCTTTTTAAGGTTGTGCACAGAGATCGTTTTTTATTTGTTTTTTGAAAGTAAGGTTATAGCTTAGAAATTTTGATTCTTACAAGTGTCGTGTGTATGGTCAGCATATAGAAAGTACCGTATAAAGACTTAAATTGTCATGTCAGATTTGACCTCTGACCTCTCATTCAAGATCAATAGACTGATTCGAAGGTCAACGTGATATTAATGCAATAAAGAGCTATTAAGAACTATGTCCCTTACTGCAATGTTGTACTGAAAACATAAAGGGACTGATAACCCTTTTTCAAGGTCAAGCAAGATCAAACTATAAAGATAAAGACGCGTCAAAATCACATGACCAATTTAAGACTGAACATAAACTATTTTTTTGGACTGGCACAAATAATTTGTGTGACTTCTTATTTCATGCAGCACACCTGATTGTTCTGTAAATAGATTTAAATGGCTATATAAAAAACGCCTGAGGCCTTGGCTGCATTTTTAGGTAAATAGTACCATATAACTTTGTTGTTTGCAAAACTTGTGCATAATTTTTAGAAATATACAATTTCTATTTGAATTTCAAGTTATGAAAATGATTCATTAAACATGTTTGTGGGTTTTACAGTAAAAAATATGTAACTTTTCTATTCGGATTTTGATTTTTTGTCTAAATTTAGATAAATTGTGCTAATATTGTATGAAAAAATGAAAAAATAACTCAAATTTCAGATATTTGAGGTTTTGCTGAAAATAATGATACCAAACAAGGCAAGATAAACCGTTTTTAAAGGTAAAATCAAATGTAGTTAAAAAACGGCCAATTATACCCTGGACCCCAGAGGGTTAAAACTATGTTCCTTACTGCAATGTTGTACTGAAA
The DNA here is from genome assembly GCF_000239375.1 of Pundamilia nyererei. Classification (NCBI taxonomy): domain Eukaryota; kingdom Metazoa; phylum Chordata; class Actinopteri; order Cichliformes; family Cichlidae; genus Pundamilia; species Pundamilia nyererei. The sequence continues at coordinate 1,958,920 of NW_005187511.1, forward strand.
ACATAAAGGGAATGATATGAAAATTCTAAATATCACCTTATTTGACATCTGACCTCTTCTTCAAGGTCAAGCAAAGTCAAACTTTAATGAAATGTCTTTTATCTCTAAAACTATGCTTTAAATTCTGCTGCCTTTGTGTGTGTTGGCCACTTTTAGGAAATAATACTGGTATATTGGGATTCTAAATATCACATTATAGTTTGCATTTAAATATCATGTCAAATTTGACCTCTGACCTCACTTTCACATTTGACAGCTGCCTTTCTTTTACACTGACCCCAAAATGTGTTATATCTTTATAAAAGACAGTTTTGTTAAGAGAAAGAGGATAACTGTTAAGTATAATAAAATACGTTTCAACAGGGCACTTGGCAAAAGTGTGGATTTTACACTTGATTTTATGCCAGTACAAAAAAATTTCAAGTACGTTAAAAAAGAACAAAAAAACAAAATGATTATGATAATGCCCAGAGAGGGGTCTGTCCGTCTTCTTGTTCTACATCACATCTATGGGATGAATAATAAACATAGGTCCAATATGTTTATTGTCTTCATCTTTTTCCTGAAGTCAACAGGCGCAGGATGTGAGTGGGCGTTAAGCCGTCTAGGAAAGGATCTCAAAACTGGATTATAGATGGCAGACAGCTGATGTCGTAAACCACCGCCTCTGTTCACTGCCACTGTGAACGACCATCTTTGAACAGAGGAAATCAAATGATAGGGTGGGGCTAGGTTTCACAGCGGGTTCACGCAAAACCTTGGCTAATTGTGACCTACACCCGTTTTCACAACTTGGCACGTGTGATTAGGTAGAAAATCAACAGGGGGTTCATGACCCCCTTGGGGGACACTCCCCTAGGACTTAAATCTGGGACTCTCCACCATTTGACCTTAGAACTCAAGAAGCTTCTCAGATAAGAGGTGAAATGTCCTCAAGGAACTTAAAGAAGTCCAGATGCTTTTCTTTCCAAGCTCTTTAGACTACCATGACCTAGATGACTGAGAACCTTCACAGACTTATTTCACGCAAACACCACATGAGGCCACAACATGAAGTTGCTATTGGCAATGGAAACAGTGCCTATATGTATTTTTGTAGACTTTTGAATATGATATATTCTGATGCTGCCTGTGGTTTCCTGACAGTAAATATAACAAGTATGAAAACTACATTTACATATAACTCAGATAGGTGGAGTTTTCACAGTCACAGTATTCAGGTTCTTCATCATGGCTGGACATCTGCTGTTTGTCATCCTCATCTGTAAGTTCAACGTTTTATCATTTCTTTGTATTTGAAATGGTTTTGTATTTAACCCGATACCTTTTTAATGTCTGCTTTTAAACAATATTAAATGTTTATGTAATTACAGTATATTATATTAGCCTGACAGAAATACATTTAGTGGGAGAAGCAATCTTTTAACATTTTGTTTTTAATCAGTTCTTTCTCCAACAGATTTCTTTGATGATATCAAAGCACAAGGTCAGTCACTGAGTCTAGTATTATGTTTCTTGGTCACCATCATGGATATTATTTGTATTTCATTCACTTATGTTCGCCTCTAACTTTTCAGCCTTTAATCTGCCAAAAGTGATTCTGAGTAAATCCCTGATCACAGAGACAGACTCAGTCACACTGAGCTGTGAAGCTCCATCATCTATTTCTGTGTCTCAGTGTAATTTCTACATTGCAAGTCAAAAAGTGTCTACAGGCTCCTCCTGTGTGCAGACACTAACAGGGACTATGCTGCTGAGGATGGCTCGAAAGACTTTACCTGCTGCGGTTGAAGTTAGATGTGCTTATGTTGCAAAGCGTGAAGGGTCTTATTTAACATCTCTTGACAGTGAACCATCTACCATCGCCATAAATGGTACGTAACTTTTCTGACATATATATTGCAATTACAGTATATACATGAACCTGAATCATTTACATCTCGGTGCTGACTCTGATAATTACCTAACTTCAATTTTTCAGCCCTTCTTCCTCCTAAACTGAAAGTGAGACCACAGGTGATCACAGAGACAGACTCAGTCATACTGGACTGTGAGACTCCACCATCTGTTTCTATATCTGATTGTTATTTTCGCACTTCAGGACAACAACTTGCCAAGAAATTTTCTTGTTTGCAGAAACTGAATGGATCTGAAATGCTATCACTTGCACATCAAAGTGCACCTGTTAAATTAAAAGTGACCTGTTTTTACCTTTTTATATATCAGTCTCCAATGAGTAATGTGTCTCCACTCACCATAAGATGTGAGTAAATATGACTGTAAAATATTACTTTTAGTTGCAGTATTACAATAAGCAGCAAAACCACCCTATACCTATTCCAGACACATATGTTATAATCTGTCTCTGCAGCTTTTCTCCAACCTACACTGACAGTGAGTAGATCAGCTATCACAGAGATGGATTCAGTCACACTGAACTGTGAGGCTCCATCTTCGGTTTCAGAGTGTTATTTCTACACTTCGAGTAAAGGAACTGTTAGAAAGTTGTCCTGTCTGACACAACAGACAGCAACTGAACTTCTGGAGATGGCCGGTGTCAGACCACCTGCAGAGATTAAAGTGAGTTGTTCTTACACGCCCCAGACAGGAGGGTCAAACGCTTTTTACAGTGACTCTTCCTCCATCATCATCAAAAGTGAGTGAGCGGCTTTACCACAAAGTACTGATGTTATCTTAATGTGTGAAAGCAAAGAATGCATGATGGTCAGGCACAGATGTGATCTTAACTGTATTTAATGTTTCAACTTTTCAGCTCCCCTTCCACCTAAACTCATTATTAATCCACTGGTGATCACAGAGACAGAGTCAGTCACACTGAACTGTGAGACTCCTTCATCTGTTTCTGTGCCTGAATGTTATTTCTACACTTTGAGTGGAGGGACGGTGAAAGGGTTTTCCTGTCTAACAACACTGACAGCAACCACGCTGCTGGAGATGGCAAATCTCAGGACACCTGCTGAAATTAAAGTGATCTGTTTTTACACTGCACAACCTGGAGAGTTAAAGTCTCGGAACAGTAGCACGTCGACCATTACAGTACAAAGTAAGTGACCTTCTTTTTCATCACATTATATACTGATACAGCATCCTAACAACAGAAGTTTTGTGCTGTAATGTTTCAGCTTTAAATGTGTTTTTAGGGGGAAATATAAAGAATGGAAAAAGAACCATGGATTTAGTAACCATCTTTCCGGGTGACAAAACTGGTATTCCTTATATTTTTTATGACACAACCTGGAGGGTCAGGCTCTCCATACAGTAACCTAACCTCCATTGCTGTACAAAGTAAGTGTTTGCCACTCTTGTCCCATCATCATTTTGTACTACTTTTGTGTATTTACTACCGTTGCAGGAATGCCCATAACGCCAACTTCAGAGAAACATGTATCAGGTGATGAAACTGTAAACTGATTCTGAGACACTTTACGTAAAGCGATGACACATATGTAGATTTCAGTATGTTTTTTTGCATTTCAGACAGACAGCATCTGTATATACCCATTTCTTCAGATAACACACATCCAATGGATCCATCACCACAAGATGAAAAAATAGGTAGACTGGCTATGTTAACAAGCACAATCGGTCATATATTATACCTGCTGACACACATATCTCCCATTCTACTTTTAAATACTACATATTGTCAATCCTACTTATTTGTTTAATATGTGCATTGAAGGACATATCCTGATCAAAAATGACTCCAAGATTTCTCACAGTGTTACTAGAGGCCAAGGTAATGCTATCTAAAGTAAGAGTCTGGTTAGATACTATATTTCTAAGATTTTCAGGGCCGAGTACAATAACCTCAGTTTAATCTCAATTTAGAAGGAGAAAGTTAGAGGCCATCCAGATTTTTATGTCTTCAAGACCTTTCTGCAGTTTAACTAAATGGTGTGTGTTAACAAAAACTTTCATATGATAGCGTTCTTTGCTAATAAATGTTTCCATTGCAGGGACGCTGCTGATAACTGTAATTGTTGTGAGTTGTTCCGGAGTAGCTGTGGCCTTCATCGTCATGGGATTTTTACTTCTCTACACTCAAAGAAGAGCTGGTGAGAATCTGAGCTTTTTTGTTTTTTGGAGATACTGGATCTCTAGTGGATTTTAAATTAAAAATCAAGATATAATTTCTGCAGATTTTTAAGCTTAGTGAAAGAAGATTAACAAAAGTACTACATTATCTGTTAACATTTACATTCATTTTTATATCTAGGCTATCATTTGCAGACAAATCAAAGTTGGATTCTCCTTTATTTTATTTCCTAGTAATATTTTTTTCCAAATTATGATAATTATAAATTTATGGCTCTGGAATAACATTACAGAAAATTATACAATATAAAATTCTATTTATATGTGTAAACTGGGCACATATAACTAAGCTTCAATTATTTAAGGCAAATTACCTTCATATTTTATATACAGTAGGGAACAAAAGGGAACAAAAGTATATTAAAGTATAATATAAAAAGTTTCCTCATGAGCAACAAGTTTTTGCATGAACAAGATTTAAAGTACTTCAGCTTGGACATGATGGGATTTATCTGCTAGCAAACTATATATTTCCGAAAATGTTCCAAAAATGCTGTCTGTTTTTTCTGTTCATAGAGTGAAGAATACCAACAGAGGCACCTCAGAGAAATTATGGGTGTCATTTCAAAAGAATACAGTGTTGACAATGGGATTAATTATGAAGTTAAACATTTTATTACTGTTAGCTTTTGTGTGTGTTTTTTATAATTTACATTTCATTTAAAGTTTGATCCCCAAATGGTTTCATAGTGTTGACACAGAGATGCAAATTAACTATAAAGAAATAAATAGTGTGTTCAAACAAGATGATAAAACCAATAAAAAGTAAATTATCTATAAATAATAAAATAATAAAATAAAATAAATTTCTGTGTGGAGTTTGCATGTTCTCCCCGTGTTTGCGTGGGTTCTCTCCGGGTACTCCGGCTTCCTCCCACCGTCCAAAGACATGCAGCTTGTGGGGATAGGTTAATTGATTAATCTAAATTGTCACTAGGTGTGAATGTGCGAGTGAATGTGAGTGTGAATGGTTGTCTGTCCCTGTGTGTTAGCCCTGCGACAGACTGGCGACCTGTCCAGGTTGTACCCCGCCTTTCGCCCTATGTCAGCTGGGATAGGCTCCAGCGCCCCCCGCGACCCTGAAGAGGATAAGCGGAAGCGAATGGATGGATGGATGGATAATAAAATAATAACTATTTTAGAGCTCACTGATGTTGGTTTTGTCCTTAAAAACAAAATAAACATATTGTAAGAACTCCAGCAAGAGAGAGAGTGTAAATTATTGGTCAGATTGTCTGTATACTTCTCTCATTGTGTTTTTTTCCTTTGTTTTTGTTTCGTTTGTGGCTGCTATGGACTGGATTGCACAGCCACATCTTTAATTTCAGTTAATATCATCAGTGTAGCATTTGCAGTTGTTTTAAGGTTTCTAATAACAAATAGTTTTTAGATGGTATTTTTGATGTTCTTATGTAGACTCACTCTTTCTCTCTGTAGGCATAAGAAATGAAACAGGAAGGGTAATGTGACATGTACTGTTGCACTAACTTTGAAGCCCTAGCCTAAAAATGACTCCCACAGACCCTAAAACACATTTAATGCAGTTCTTTTCAGCATTTGATGCTAATCTGAATAAACACACATACAGAATTAGACTGCTTAACTGGTAAGACAGAAATGAAACTGATATTGACGTCTGTCTTTTTAGTTTATTTCACTGGTTCTGAATCTGCACCAGTTGGTCTGTACTGAAATGAATAAATCTAAATATACAACATGATGGGGGGTTTACAGAGGAAGACTAAATGTGTTTTTGTGGTTATTGTATTTTGATGCTGTTCTGGTTTCCTGGCATGTATAAAGTGTCGACAAAATGTGTTTGTTAAAGTCAGGTAGATGTAGTGTTTGGAGGTATTCCTCTCAGTTGTAGTAATCTGCTGTTTGCCATCTTCCTCTATATGCTGAACTCTTCTGTCATATACATTGTTTAATTGTTCATACTGCTACTTAACCTCAATTAAAACACGATGCCTTAATTAATTAACCTTCTAGCAATCGATATTATTATTAGTGGATTTATTTAATTTGTTGACTATTTGTTTCTCCGACAGATTCTTTTTGTGAGAAGTTACATTTGATGAATCTAATATGTGTTTTAATGGTTTTAATGGTTATCTTTATTGACAACTGACATTGTTGGACACCAGCATCTGCCTCAGTATTTCAGTGCTATTTTGATACTGGAGAGAAATAAACTACTAAAGGCTGGCATTAAAGTGTTTTGATGTACATGATATGAAAATGTAAAAGAAAAAGAAATAGCAAACAAACATGTAAACTGTTTTGTACAATTGACAAACAGTTCATCTAAATATATTTGTCACGTTCCCCCGTGCGCTGTTTGGATGAGTGTGTTTTTTATATTCTAGAGTCTGAGTGTGTCAGAGGTCTCCGCCCGATTGGCCACATGTCAAATCTTTCACCTGAGCCATTGGATTAGTTCCCATTGGGGTTTAAAAGCTTGGATCTTCTCAGGCACTGCCAGATTGTTGCACTGCATGTTGTGAAGGAAGCCTGGATCCAAACTATTGCTTCTCTGTTGTTGCCTTGTTATCATTGTTCGCTTTACTTTTTCTTTGTCCAGAAACTCACCCCTGAGGTGAAACTGTGCGAGAGGATTTTGTCTGGAAACACACGAGGGAGAGTCAACCACTGAATTATTGATAATTCACCTTTTACCAACATGTTTCTGAGGAAAAGCCTGTTGCCAGCCTATTGAATAATTCCTTCTTTTTAATCTTACCGCTGTGCTCTGTGCATGTGTCCAGGTTTGGATACAGCTTGACAATATTATAGTTTTATGAGTTGAGGGTTAAAAAGAGTGTGCCAGAACAGGTCTATTTGAAGAGTGTCTTTCTGTGGCCACCTAATGTTTACATCAGAATAGTCAGAGTAGTTTTAGTTTGTACATTCACATCATTCATTTTAATATGGCTGCTGCTAGTGGTCTTTATGTGTCTCATCTTTTTATTGCCCACTAGTCTCTGTGTTTCTCTGAGTTTTGTTTAAAGAAAATTATCCAGCGTTCAGGAAACAGACAAAGAAAAAAAGTTAGTGCATTGTTGTTTATCTTTTGTCTTTTTCCTGTTTTACCTGTGAGGTTAGTTTTGTTGCTTTGCTTTGATTTCCAGCTTTTATCTATAATCATCTTCTCTGCTCTGCTCTCATTGGTTTCACCTCAGTTTATTTTTACCCGAGTTCACTGGGCCTATTTGTGTATCTAGTGTTGTCTTGTCTTGTGTTGTCTTCTACAAGAGCCTTGCTTCACCCACAATCTGTTCTAGCTTTCTTTAAAAAACAAGTTTTTTCTGAATGGCTGAACATAGCAATGATGAGATTTGGTTTAAAGTAATGAGACCTCTGCTGTATAGTTTACATGAACTCTAGCTCACCTGTAGCTATCTGTATGCTAAAATGCATTTTTACTTGAAAGGAAGTTTTGTAATGGCTGGTGAACAAACACAAAAACTTTTAATATAGGTGAGAGTCAGAGCAGACAGACTGTTGTAGTCTGTTCTGCACATTCACATTGTTCTTTTTATCATGGCTGATCTCCTGCTGCTAGTCGTTCTGAGTACCAGCAGTGAGTAAATACTACTGCATTAGTACGAGGAAGTTTGGCTACTGTATCAGCACAAAAACAAAGCTGCTCTCAACTTTGGTTGTGAGAGGTGTGTGGAAAATTTTCATGTGCATGGGGTATTTTTTATAAAAAAAAAAAAAATCCACTCAGAGCAGTTTCTATTAATACATTTTATTTTCAAGTAAATGATAAATTAGCTTATATTGCTTCTATATATTGACTGTCTCTTTTTTAGCTCCTCAGCCTGAACTGACTGCGGATCCACAGATGATCACTGAGAGTAACTCAGTCATCATGAACTGTCAAACTCCATCATCTGTTTCTGTGACTCAGTTTTATTTGTACTTGAGAAATTCTGTCAATCTCCTGTCAGCACACACAGATTTCACCTGTTGATGTTGAAGCGGCATGCTGTTAAACTTCAGCCCACAAAAAGAGATAATATCATTCTCCTCACAGTAACATATCCTTCATTAGCATACAAAGTAGGTGATCATACTGCTTTTCTTGTTGTTGTTTATTCTTTCAGGATCATATATTGTGTTCTCAGTTTTGTCATTTAAGTGAATAAGAACCTCTTACATGTAAAACATCAAAACAAAATAAATAATGAAGGAACATGTATATCATTCTGTGTCAGTTACCCAACACTGTATCAGAGTTTATTTAAATTCATTATAATTTAATGTTCAGCAAATGTTTACACATTTTAGCTTTTTGGCGTGAACTCACAGTGAATCTATGGGTGATCACTGAAAAAGACTGTCAACTGTCAGACTCCATTATTTGTTTCTGTGTCTGAATGCTTTTTGTTTTCTATCATCGTCTCTTTTATCCAGATTGTTTCAAAGCTTTTACTTGTAGTATTAGTAAGCCAATACTACAAAAAAGAAGGGAACAAAGTAGTCTCTTGATATAGTGCAGTATGTCGATATATTTAGGTGTTATAAACTAACTAAAGAACTAATTTAACAAAATCTCAAAAATATGACTTGTATTGAGAGCTAATATGAAACTAATTTAGATAATACTTAATGTGCTTATTTTAAGTGACACAGTTGCAGGTTAAATGTAATAAAAAAAAATAAGAATTAGATGATTTAGTAGCCACACCTTTGTGAATTTCAGAGATATGGGCGGATCTAGAATGATCTCTTGCCACCCCTAGTGCCACCCTAGTTTTGCATATGACAGTGTTGTATATTAAAATAAGATAGAATAAACACTTTGAGTCTAGGTACAGTTCACACTGAAAATAAATTGTAAAACCAAATATATTGCATGGTGTTACCCCCTTCCACCATTAACAAATGGTTCAGTGGACCATTATGGCAAGGCTGGGATGGTCAATTTGGTAAAGTAAATCTGTTGGGCATCTTTCTTTGCCTTTAGACAACAATTCTGATGGCAAAAGAGCCAAACGGGACAGGCAAAAAAAAAAAAATAAATAAAAAAAAGGTTCAGCCCATAGCAGAGACAGGCTTTATTTCTTGTTTTCAGTAGCAACTGTTGTGGCAGATTTCTTTTCTGATGTATTGATCATATATTTTTAATCATATCATGTCTGTTAAATTCACACTATTTTAACACTGATGAGAGATAACAAGCTGATCTTCATTGCATGTGTGTTTGTGTTATTAGGCAGGTTTAATCAATGTCTGTGGAGCTGCATCTACAGCAGAGCATGTTCTTAAAGCTGCCTTTCCTACACACTTCATTTTTTAACTAACGTGCTATGAGTCCACTGGTCTTTGCATCACTTTTCATCACACGAAGTGACTTGGACAAGATGATAAACAGACTCACATGCTCAAGATGCTGTCTAATCTTCATGAGCTCTCTTGTGTTAGTAGGGTTAATACATGTTCTGCTTGTGTGTGTGATTTTATATATGTTTCTTTTTGCAGTGTTTCAGACTCCTTCACAATTTTCCAACTTAAGCAGTCAGTTTTCTTTTTCCCAGGTTTGCTAACCCAAATTTTGATTTCCCACATTAAACAACAGCATTCTCACTTACTCTCAGAGGCGGTCCTAGCCTGTTTGGCGCCCCGGGCGAACACTCCCTCTGGCGCCCCCCCCCCCTCTTCCCCCTCACAAACACACACACACACACACACACACATAAAACATATTAAGGATTTTACATTAACATAAAACTGTTGTACACACACACACACATGTGAAGAGAGAGAGAGAGAGTATGCATAGTATGCAAATAGCCACCAAACAGCCATCATAATTCGTCATACAATGAGAACAGGACAAATCAACAATTGACAAGGACTAATTAATATTAAAATCTGTAACATGATGTATTGTTTGGAGTTTAGTCTGTTACTGTTGCTATTTTTACCATTTCTTCTTGCAGCAACTGTAACCCACATAATTTCCTTAGAGATTAATAAAGTATTCTGATTCCGATTGTTTCAGGATGACCTGCCATTATCCAATCACACATCTGCTTACCTGCATCTTTTGCTCGTTTCTCCTCTTCTTTTCTATTTTTTCTAAACTGAGCACCTGATGGCTTTGAACTTTTCTTGTCCATCTTCCATTGGTTTTAATTTTGCACTCCAGTATGAACACCCATCCCTCAACCCGAGGATCACCACAACATAACCTAATAGACCAACACCTTAGTTCACAGATTCGCTTTGTCTAGAGTTTATTTCTGGGATTTCACACATTGTGTGTGAGACTTTAAATCATCAAACTATAAATTTTAAATTTTTATTGATCCCTTTACCCCGAGTCCTAAAGTGTATATATATTTTCTTACTCTTCTTATATATATTGTTTGTTTACTTGCACTGCTGTAACTGGAGCCTTGTCGTATCTCTATATACTGGACTGTATGTAGCGGAGATGACAATAAAGTTTACTTTGACTTCAGCAGCGAGCAGGCGCACCGAGGGCTCTCACGCTCACTTTTTGTGTATAGAATTTCGAAAAAACATCGGTGCAATTTATACGTCTGTATTATAATGTCTGGTGTTGTCGTGTTTGTTGGTTTGTTTTTTATTTTGTTTTACTTTGTGAGTTGGTTATTAGACGCTGCTGCAGCCGGTCAGAAAATCCCCCACCGCCCCGCCCTCTCCTCCCTGTGTCACAAGCAGCAGGCGCACCTCGCAAACGAAGGGCGCCCTTACTCCCAGCAAATGGGCGATAGAAAACCGATTGGTGCTTATGCCATTCCCAATATGCGCTGGCTGACGTCGGGCAGCATGAGTACGAGCATTTTTTTTTTGCCGATGCCGGTGATGCCGCCCCCCACGACAATGCCGCCCAGGGCAACCGCCCGTGTCGCCTGTATCTAAAACCGCTACTGCTTACTTTCACTCTGTTGTCCTCTCCCACTTCAACAGTACAATGGCAGGCAGTTCTCCTTCAGCTTTGTCCTGTGTTCCACTGTCTCTTCTTGCCATTTTACTCCAAAAGTGGCAAATGTCAAACTCCAACAGTCTCCTCAAAAGTCCTTTTCACAGGCACAATGAATTTGCAGCTTGTTGGAAACACAGTGTTATTCATCCAATCAGTCAGGATGATGGGTTTGCTCTTCTTCTCCGATGCTGTTTGTCCACACTGCTGCTGCTTGCTGGGTCTCTTTGCTCAGGACTTTGCTGCTGTCTCTTTATCTGTCATGTTATTGCTCTTTGGAACTGATTCCTTGTCTTCAGGGAGGAGTGAGAGCTCACTTGTGAGGTTGAGGGACACATGGTGCTGTAAACAAGTCAGCCAGAAACTTGGCCTGAACGTTTCCAATGATGTTAACCTATAACTTTCTTCCGACCGCTGCATGTGGAAAATTGATTCAGGTCTGCTTTTCATCTGAAAGTGACAACCCTGAGACTTTTCATTATTATCATCACTGCTTAACCAACACACAACTCTCTCTCTCTGTTGTTTGTCAACTCTCCTTTCTTAAAAGCAGATAAAGAGATTGTAGTTGATCTTGGCTGATAAACACAAAACCTTTTTCCTATTATTTTTCATCTACAATGTAAATTTTGTCTCTTTTTAATTCTATTTTTCCTTTATGATAGCTGGTGACCTGCAGAATCACCGCTCTCACAATTGGAGGCAATTACTTTTACACATTGCACACACACACTATGACGTCAGGCACATTCACACTCCCTTTTTTCATCTGCGTAAATAAATCATATGGCTGATGATATGTGCCATTCAAACAGGTCAAGTGCCCCTATGCATGTCATTAGTTTAAAATATTTACCTATATCACTCCATCTCATATGTCATTGTACTGAATTTGAGCAACCCTAAGCTTAATGCGCATTACTTTTAGCAACTGGTTAAATTAATGGTCTGGAGCACAGGCTGTTGTTGATTAGGGCAAGCTAAAGATTCATCTAAACATTTTTTTTCAGCAAGGGGTGGGGGAAAGACATTCACCAGAGCACATTTTAAGTGCTGCTGATGTGGGCTGGCCTTCTCCACACGCTCTTTAAGGCTGCTGTGTTTTCTGAAAACGTCTAACATTTTCCAGCAAGCAGTTTACACCCAAAATCACATTTTTTGTACCAATATTCTAAATACTTTGCACTGCCGGGAGCGAATTTCATCATAAACTTCTCGTCACCCTCTGACGCACTCTTGGTTGCTTGGGAACCCATAATAACAACAACAGCTGGCGTCACAGACCACGTGGCTGCTTACACCCACTCACACAAAGACACAGAAACACAACAACAACAAAAAATATCCTCGCACACAAACAACAAAAATTAGGCCTATTGTCTCAACGCAACCTCACACAGTGGATGCGTGCTTCGCCGCACACAGTGGTAAAGACTTGAAACTTACTTGGTGTTGCTTATTGTGTGTAGCATTAACCTTGAATCCCGCCGATCATCATTTATCGAGGAGAGAAAACAGACAGCTAATCCACCGGCCCGATGACAAATTCTCACGTCTCGGGACTTTACTGCAGGAACTTCTCCTGGCTGACGGCAGTCTTTCAGCGTGTCTCTTTTCCCCTCGGTGAATGTCGACTCCAGGGCTCCAGCTCTGAAGGACCAATTAATGATAGGTTTGTAGCTCAAACCCATTCGCTGGAACGTTCAAGACAATTCAGTGACACAGCAAAGAGCATTAAACTCCAAGTAGGCAAAGTTCTTTGTTATGAGAGAAAGAACCACGACAAGCAGCGTTCCTTCACTTGCCTCAGTCGCTCTCATCCGCTGTGGGTGTGAATGCCAGAACACTCTGGGAGGCACAGAGTCTCCACAGACTACTATGGATCAAACCTCTATCAATCTACAACTAATTATAAAACTCTAAGCATATATGAGTAGATATTTCTAAGCATAAATGACAATCAACAATACAAATCTAACACTAGTGAATAAGGGCCTCTAAGAACACAATAGCAAAGCCACACAAATGACCAAAGAACACTTTAACTGTTCTGTACTAATACTGTGGTTGACTAAATATATTCTAGTTATATGTGTGAGGGTTTAAAAAGTGTATCTTTGCAGGTTCTCATTATGTGACGTGTGTCTTACTGTGGCCAGTTAATGTGACACTTTGAAAACTGTGGTTTTCCTGAAAACAAGTTCTAAAGTTAACATTTAATGTAGATGAGAGTCAGAGCAGTCAGACAGACTGTTGTAGTCTGTTCTGCACATTCACATCATCTTTTAATCATGGCTGATCTCCTGCTGCTAGTGTACCTGCTTCTCATGTGCAGTAGCGGTTTTTGACACGGGCGGTTGCCCGGGGCGGCATCGTGGTGGGGGCGGCATCACGGGCATCGGCAAAAAAAAATAAAATTTGCTCGTACTCATGCTGCCCCAACATCATGCCAGCGCATAGTGGGAATGGCACAGGCACTGATCGGTTTTCTATCGCCCATTTGCTGGGAGTAAGGGGCGGGGCGGCGGGGGATTATCTGGCTGGCTGGAGCAGCATCTAATAACCAACTCTCAAAATAAAACAAAATAAAAACAAAACAACAAACACGAAAACACCAGACATCATGATACAGACAGGGGTAAAGGGATCAATAACAATTTAAAATTTACAGTTTGATGATTTAAAGTCTCACACACAACCCGTCGAAAGGGGAGGGGGGCGGCTGCTTCCAAATAGAGCATATTTCATTCATAATGTTGTAAATCCAAGCCCATTATGTATTCATGATTTGAATCCTGGGTTGTGTGAAATCTCAGAAACAAACGCCAGAGGGAGTGCTCGCCCAGGGCGCCAAACGGGCTAGGACCGCCACTGCTCATGTGTAAGTTAAACTTCTTATCAGGTTCATTCGATGTTCACGTCAGCTTCACTTATAATGACTGTTAGCATGTTTCTCTTGTTTACATCAGAATTTTAATAGTTTATATATTTTTTGTTGAATTTATTTTGTTTTTTCTCCTTTTCTTCTTCAGATTGTTTTCATGAAATCAAAGCACAAGGTCAGTCTTATTTTTCATGTTTTAATCAATGTGTGGTATGTTTTTATTTTTATTTTTTGTAGCTTCTCTACAGTAACTCAGCTTTGCTCATCATGAATACTTTTTGTGCAACTATTAACTATTTAAAACCACAACTGTGTATATGAAATTTCAGCCAGTGTTCCACCTGTACTGAGTGTGAATCCACCTCTGATCACAGAGACAGACTCAGTCACACTGAGTTGACAGACTCCATCATCTGTTTCTGTGTCTCAGTGTGATTTCTACATTGCAAGCCAAAAACTGTCCAAAGGTTCCTCCTGTGTGCAGACGACTGAGCTGCTGAAGATTGCACAGAAAAGTTTACCTGCTGAAGTTGAAGTGAGATGTTCTTACACTTTACAGGTTTATACGTTTAAACATACATCGCCTGACAGCCAGCCATCCACTGTCACCATAAATCAAATCAAATCAAATCACTTTTATTGTCACATCACATGTGCAGGTACATTGGTACAGCACATGTGAGTGAAATTCTTGTGTGCGAGCTTCACAAGCAACAGAGTTGTGCAAAATACAATAATGTAAACAAGCAAAATACAAGAATGGCTACATCTGAAACTAATAAATATATGTACAATATATAATAGTATATGCATTTCTGGATGTGTATACTAAATATTTTTCTACGTGTGTGTGTGTGTGTGTGTGTGTACACATATTTTACAAATTAAATAGAGTAAACAATGAATAGAATATATAAAATAAATAAAATAAAATAAAATATACAGAGTGAGACATGTGCAAAACAGTGGCGTTACTGTAGAGTATGGAGTGCATAATGTTAAAGTTCCAGTAGTGAAGCTGAGGTGTCTATGAAGTGTTCAGCAGTCTGATGGCCTGATGGAAAAAGCTGTCTCTCAGTCTGCTGGTACGGGACCGGATGCTGCAGAACCTCCTTCCTGATGGAAGTAGTCTGAACAGTTTATGGCTGGGGTGACTGGAGTCCTTGATGATCCTCCCCGCTTTCCTCGGGCACCGCTTCCTGTAGATGTCTTGGAGGGAGGGAAGCTCACCTCCAATTATCCGTTCAGAGCACCGCACTACTCGCTGGAGAGCTTTGCAGTTGTAGGCGGTGCTGTTGCCATACCAGGTGGTGATGCATCCAGTGAGGATGCTCTCAATGGCACAGTGATAGAAGGTCCTGAGGATGCGGGGGCTCATGCCGAATCTTTTCAGTTTCCTGAGAAAGAAGAGGCGCTGCTGCGCCTTCTTCACTGTTTTGTTTGTGTGTACTGACCACGTAAGATCCTCAGCCAGGTGTACGCCAAGGAACCGGAAGCTGCTCACTCTCTCCACAGCAGCGCCGTTGATGGTGATGGGGGTGTGTACTTCTCTGCACCTCCGGAAGTCCACTATCAACTCCTTTGTCTTTGCGACGTTGAGGGTGAGATGGTTGTCTTGACACCAGTGCGTCAGGGCGCTGACCTCCTCACCTTTGGTGATAAGACCCTCCACTGTAGTGTCGTCCGCAAACTTCACAATGAAAGAGTGAGTGACTAAATTACCATGAACAGTTTATAATATGTTTCACTAATGCTTATGAGGTTAATCTCACAACTTATGCTTCCATTATAAAAATAAATTTAAAATTAATAATATAGATATAAATCTATTTAAATAATCTAACATATACTTTATTTTTTCAGATCTTCATCCACCTAAACCGACAGTGAGCCTGCTGATGATCACAGACACAGACTCAGTCACACTGAGCTGTCAGACTCCATCATCTGTTCCTGTGTCTCAGTGTTATTTCATCATTTCAGGAGATAAAACTGTCAAATCAGCTCCTTGTCTGCAGACTCTGACAGGGTCTGAATTTCTGTCATGGACACGTCAAAGTTTACCTGCTACAGTTGAGATGACCTGTTATTACATTTTTAAACATAAATCTCCAGTGAGCAACATGTCAGGTTTCACCATACAAAGTGAGTAAATACTGCTGAAGTGCACTAATACAAGGATGTTTAGCTATGGTATCAATACAAAAAAACAAAACAGGTTTCTATCAATTTGGGTGTTGAGGGAGGTATAAGAAAAAATATTTGATCATTTAAAAACTAAAACTCAGAGATAACAATAACAATAACAATCTATTATTAGATTGAAAGAAAGAAATTAAACATTTGTTCATTTAACTTGAGAAATGTTTACATTTTTAGCTCCTCGGCCTGAACTGACAGTGAATCCACTGATGATCATAGAAACAGAGTCAGTCACAGTGAACTGTCAGACACCTCACAGTAACATATCCTTCATCAGTATACAAAGTAAGTGATTATTCTGCTTTTCTTGTTGTTTATTCTTTCAGGATCATATATTATGTTCCAAGTTCTGCCATTTTAGTGAATAAGAGCCTCTTACACACAAAAAAAATCAAAGGGATTATGGGATTATGAAGGAACATGTGTGTGTGTCAGAGTTTATTTAAATGCATTATATTTTAATATTTTTGTGTTTTCAAAGGTGTGTCATGGCACATCCCTATGAATTGTGTTACTGCAGCTAGTTTGTGTGATTCACACAAAATTAATGTGACATTCAGTTATTTAGTTAAACAAATGTTTTACCTTTTTGCTGTGAACTGGCAGGGAATCTATGGGTGATCACCAAAAAGACTCAGTCACAGTCAACTGTCACACTCCTTCATTTGTTTCTGTGTCTGAATGCTTTTTGTTTTCTATCATCAGCTCTTTCATCCAGGTTGTTTGAAGTTTTTATTTATCTTTTTAGATCCCTCAAGTCTGACTATCTGTACATCGATTCTGAAAGGATCTGAAAGTACTTTGACCTCTGTTGCTTGTATCCCGATGAATTTAAGCAGAGATGCTACTACAGATGAGAGTTTTGCAAGTGAATAAAAGGGTCAGTTGTTAATTGAAACAAGCATTTACCTGAATACACTTATCTTACCACTCATGTAGTTGCTTTTACATTATCAGCTTACACAGTAAGCAAGGTAAGCTGATACTACAAAAAAAAGAGTGGAACAAATAATTCTCTTGTTATACTATTGTGTATTTAGGTGTTATAAACAAACTGATTTAACTAATTTAACACAATCTCAAAAATATACCTGTATTGGGAGCTGATACGAAACTAATTTAGAAAATACTTAATGTGCTTATTTTAAGTGACAGTTAAAAGCCAAATGTAAAAAAGGATGATTTTGTAGTCACAGCTTTGTGAATTTCAGAGATTCTGCTGAGTAAATGCAGATCTGTGTTTATGACCCAGCATTTTGTGTCACAACATCCTCACAATTTTCATTTGCCTTGTTGATAATTTGAACCTGTGACATGACCTCTCTTGAAGCAGAAAAAAGGATGTGGATTATCGGCGCAGTGCTGATAGTGGATGCCTTTCTGCTTGTGTTGCCTTTTCTGCTTAATCAGTGCTGGACTGGTAAGCATTTAAAAAGTCCAGTTAATACATTTTCACCTTTCATTTCAATTTGATTTCATATTCAGGTTTTATTATTTTATGGTAGTAAAACATGAACAAATGACTGCCTATCCAGCTTCCCTCATTTGTCTTGGACTTCTGAGGCTTCATGAATAATTACTTGTTATTGTTTTTTTAACATTCTGCAGAGAAATGCAGTTTTGGGAGGTAAGAAATGTTATTCTCACATATTAGCATATGTCTTGTGTATCAGTCTACACCGTAACATTGAAGTTCATTCTGTTTTTCTTGTTTTCCATTCAGACAAAAAAGCAAAGTCAATGGTAAATCAAAATGTATGTTACTAATTTTATTTTACTGCAATAATAATTCAGATGCTATCTCAGTAGTTTATATTTAGTCATTAAACACATTTTGTTGTGGTTTCAGTTTTAGATGATTGGAAATCTTTGGTGAGTCTCAACAATTGAAGACTTTTATTTTCAAAACTTCATCTACTCTAGAGATATTCCTTCCTGCAGTGATTATTCTGTGTTGAATAAAGCTGCCGTAATACCTGAAGTAAATTCTTATTAAATGATTTTACAGGGTGGTAATAGTGACACGTACAGTACTGTCACCTATGACTGCAACACTGGTGAGTTTCATTTTCCTTTATTCCTGTTGTTAAATACTCCTATTTTCAAATTTCACTGAAATTGCCACTGCCTTTATCTGATGTCAGTTTGTCTGTTTCCACTCTTTCTCTAGTTTGAAAAAGAAAACAGATCTCCTGTATTTGGGTCGTGTTTCCAGCTGTCCTATAAGAAACATAGAAAAAAACACACACAAAAGAATAAAGAATACATGAGAATGTGTCAGCTTTGACTTAATAACATTTAATTTAAAGATGATATTTTTACCTCTCTTTAATCTCCATCTTTTCATTGTTGGAAGTTATTTAAAACAGGCCTTGGTTAAACTCCTCAGTTCAGCCACAGCCTATTTTAGCACATTTAAGACAAACTTTCTTCTGAACATCACAATAACACGGTTTGAACAGCAGTTAGGAGGAGCTGCTGTGCACATAGTCAAAGCTTTTTGAGTTTCACAGGTGATCTTTCTTTAGCTTTGCTACCTGTCAGTCTGTTTGTATACTTATACTAATAATATACTTGACAAAAGCACAAATAAAAGTTGGAACTTTTAACATGGAGGTAAGTGTATTAAATCATTATATAATATCCACAAAAAGATTACCAATCATGCAAAAGTAGGGTCCATTCCATACTAAGATCTGTGGGTACAAAGTGTATGAAGGAACTTAAACCGAGCTTTGACAAATGTCATATGAGATCACATCTCAGACTGATCAGCATGAAATGCTTACTTGTCACTTTAGTAAAAATGCTTAGTTACACTCCTGATACGTGGTGACATCCAGGGGCGGAGCATGGGGGTGGCTTACTGGACTTAAGCCCGGGTCTTTTTGTCAGAAGCCCGGGGTCTTTTGGAGTGTAATTTTTTCATAGTTAGATGCCTGGCTGACAACTGTATAAAACAAAAAGTACAAACAATATTCGAAGCACATAGTGCACACTGTGGGAATTTACGACTGTGCGTGAATCCCCCCTGATATTGGTATGATCCGAGCTCA
>NW_005187511.1:1980870-1998952 GCF_000239375.1 Pundamilia nyererei
TATATATATATATATATAACAATTCTGTAACTGTAACTTCGGTCGTTGCTGTGCTTTTTTTGGAAGTCGAATTTCCCAGAGGAACCCACCCGAGGGATTAATAAAGTTCTATCTTATCTATCTCTTATCTTAAATCCCATCACTAGTGGCTACACAAGCCAGGAAGTACCAACGACCGGATTTGGTGTGTTGTAGTAACAGGTAAATGAACATTTTTTTAAATGATTTGAATATATATGAGTGCTTGTGTATAAATACACAAACAATACACATATGCTTTCAATTGTGTAATTTAAGTGATCTAGGTAGCTCTGTTTTGGAAGTTCAGTTAACGCTAGAAATGTGTTTTGGAATTTGTACGTGCTTTGTCTCTAGGGGCCATATATGTTTATATATAAACATATATAAATAAAACCACTTTTTTTACATTAGTAATTCCTTTTGTGCATAATTTTATATTATTCTTAATAATAAATTAATTAAAGCAACAAAACAACCTGAAGAGCCGGTTCAGAGCCGAAAGAGTCGGCTCTTTTTAGTGAGCCGAGCCGAAAGAGCCGGTTCTCTAAAAAGAGCCGGAAATCCCATCATTACTGTACACCCCAGGGATTTGCTTTGCTTGATTTCTGCTATGTAATTCTCTTGCTAAATGTCTGTATGTATTTTTCCTGCTGTTCATATGATTCGGTGTATTAAACTCTGTTCCAAGAATTCTACTCTTTTACAGAGCATCTTTTTGAGTGTCTTGATTTTAATTGGGTCTAAAAGGGTTGGATCTCCACATCCTTGGTGGAAGAAGGTTATCAGGATGGCTTCAAGATTTGTGACCACAACCTGTACTGCTGTACTAACTTTGAGCCCTGAACCACACTGACCCAGCAGGAAAACACCTTTAACGGACTTGTTGTGAGTACTTTTGCTAATTTGGCTAAAAACACACAGACAATATTATATTGCAGTATCGTAACACTCATGTTGAACTGAGACTGACATTTATATTTTTAGTTTATTTCACTGGTTCTGATATTTTGCAGCAGTTGGTCTGCGCTGATGAAATGCAATCTAAAAATACAACATGCTGTGGGTTTATAGAGGACTATGTGAATGTGTTTCTGTGGCCAGTCAGAACCTGTTATTTTATATTGATGCTGCTTTGGTTTCCTGACATGTGTGTGACGTGTCAAAGACGAGTGTTTGTTAAAGTCAGGTAGACGTAGTTTCTGGAGGCATTTCTGCCAGTTCAGTTGTGACTCGATTTCATCATGACTGGACATCTATCGTTTGTCATCCTTCTCTGTAAGTTAAACTTTCTCTCATATATATTGTTTAAATGTGAATACTGCTACTTACACTTAATAGAAATGTAAAGTTGAATTTTTAATCTTTCTAATGTAATATTACTATTGGAACTATTTAATTTATTAACTAATTGTTTCTCCAACAGATTCTTTCTGTGAGATCAAAGGTCAGTCTATGAATTTGATATTGCTTTTGACAGTCACTTTTAACGATATTTAACATAATTCATACACATACAGTTCGCTCCAGAAATAGGTGCGCAGAGACAACAGGGGCTCAAAAGCAATTGGACAACAATTTAAATTAATAACTCAAAATAAGATGTTAATTTCTAATACTTGGTACTCTTTGCTGTCCATAACGGCCTGTTGTCGAACTCATGGACATCAGCAGATACTGGGTTTCCTCCTTTTTAATACTCTGCCAGGCCTTTTTTGCAGCAGCCTTCAGTTGTTGTTCGTTTGTGGGTCTTTCTGTCCAAAGTTTAGTCTCCAGCAAGTGAAATGCATTCTCAGTTGGACAAAGGTCAGGTGACTGACTCGGCCATTCAAGAATAATCCACTTCTGTGCTTTAATAAACTCCTGGGTTGCTCTGGGTGTATGTTATTGTCCATCTGTATTATGAAATGCCGCCCAATTAATTTTACTGCATATAGCTGGATTTAAGCAGACATTATGTCTCTGAACACCCCAGAAATCATCTGCTGCTTCTGTCCTGTGTCACATCGTCAATAAACACTAGTGTCTCAGTTCCACTTGCAGCCATGCACGCCAAGCCAACCCACTGCCTCTGCCTGTCTTTTACAGATGATATGATATGCTTTGGATCATGAGCTAGCCTTCCTATTCTTGAAGCTTGTTAGCGGCTGGCGCCTTACAGTGAACTTCTCTCTATTTATTTTCATACATTCTTCTCTTTATGTTAGACTTGGACATCGATACACCTTCCTCCTGGAGAGTGTTTTTTCACTTGTTTGGCTGTTGTGAAGGGATTTCTCATCACCATGGAAATTTTTCTGTGATCATCCACCACTGTTGTCCTCCATGAATAGCCAGGTCTTTTTGTGTTGCTGAGTTTACCAGTGCTTTCTCACTTTCTCGGGATGTACTAAACTAAACTTTACAACTCACAATAATGTAGCAATTTCTCAGATGGGTTTTTTTTTCCTGCACAGCTTAAGGATGGCTTGTTTTACCCACATGGTGAGCTGCTTTAACCGCATTTTGTCTGTTCACAGCAAAATCTTCCAAATGCAAGCACCACACCTCAAATCAACTGCAGGCTTTTTATCTATTTAGTTGATAAGGACATAACGGGGGAATTACCCACACCTGCCCATGAAATAGCCTTTGAGTCAATTGTCCGGTTACTTTTAGTTTCTTTAAAAAGAGGGTGGCACATGTTAAGGAGCTGAAACTCTGAAATGCTTCATCCTTTTGGAATCTGCATACCCTCAAATACCCAACACACCTACAGATTTTGTGCAGACTCAGCTCTATGCCCATTATATAACTAAATTGGAATAAACTGGTAAAAATCAACGATTGTGTCCAAATATAAATGGGCCTAAATGTATGTTATTCTCTTACTTTACAGCTCTTCCTGAACCTAAACTGACAGTGAGCAGATCAGAGATCACAGAAACAGATTCAGTCAAACTGAAATGCGAGGCTCCATCCTCTGTTCCTATGTCTCAGTGTTCTTTCTACTCTTCCACTGGAGCAACTGTTAAAGAATTGCCCTGCTTAACGACACTGACAGCAACCGAACTGCTGAAGATGGCAAATCTCAAATCACCTGCTACTGTTAAACTGAACTGTTTTTACACAACGCAGCCTGGAGCACCAAACTCTCCATACAGTAACTTTTCCAACATCATCATTCAAAGTCAGTAGCTTTACCACTGATTACTGATGGCATCTTAATGCAGCCTCAACACAAGTAACACATACTTTTAGCATGTTGCTCATGTTCACAGATATAATCCTAATGTTAATTAATGCTTCAATTCTTCAGCTCCTCTTCCACCTAAACTCATCGTTAATTCACTGGTGATCACAGAGACAGACTCAGTCACACTCAACTGTGAGACTCCCCCATCTGTTTCTGTGCCTGAATGTGATTTCTACACTTTGAGTGGAGGAATAGTCAACAGGTTTTCCTGTCTAACGACACTGACAGCAACCAAACTGCTGGAGTTGGCACATCTCAGATCACCTGCTGAAATTAAGCTGAAATGTTCTTACACTGCACGGTCTGGAGAGTTAACATCTCCATACAGTAACATGTCCACCATTAAAGTACAAAGTAAGTGATTTTCTATTCTACCCTATTATATATTGGACATATACAATAATACATTATATAATACAATATACAACACATTATATATTGTATAATTTTAGGGTCTACCTTAAAATATAAAGTGCCTTAAGGCAACTGTTTTTGTAATTTGGTGCTCTATAAATAACATTGGAATTGAAATATTCATACAATATCATAACAGCAGATGTTGTGTATCGTAACATTTCAGTTTTAAATGTGACTTCAGTGGAAAATCCAAAGGATGCAAGCACGACAGATTTAACAACCATCATTCCTGATAAAACATCATCATCATCATCATCATAAAACATAATGTGTTTTAAGTTTGTCCACTATTCTAATTTAAAAAAACATTAGTGTCACATACAGTAAATATTATTTAATTACACAACAGTAACTGTTCTAATTAAATCTTTGTTTTACAAAACCAAATTTACAGAAGTTCTGTTTCTGTATAAAGATGTAAATAAAAAGAAAATTTAAGGATGTAGAAATGGACTTTCTATTCCACCTCATTCACAGTATGCTAATCACAGATGTTTCCTGCTGTAATATTCCAGTCTTAAATTGTGTTTAGGGACAACTTCAAAGGATGGAAGAACCACAGATTTAACCACTGTCAGACCTGGTAAAAAAACACCTGGGCACAAAGTTCACACACGTATCTATCATGAACATATGTCATTGTTACAGTGTGCCTGCAATATCATTTTCTAGTTTGTCCACTACTGTTCCACATGTTATGTAATCACATAAAATAACAGGTATAAACCTATCTGTTTTCAAATTTACAAAAAAATATAAATAAATCCAGAATGCAATGATTTTTTTTAATCTTATCCGCCTGTATTTTATTCACAACCAAATGAATACAGTACAAAGTGAATGACTTTCTTTTCTTTCATTTATACATTTATGCAGTATCCTCATCACAGATATTTTGTGCTATAACATTTCACTTTTAAATGTTTATTTAGGAGCAAATCTCAAGGATAAAAGAACCACAGATTTCACAACCTTCAATCCTGGTACACTATCATCTGGGGAGACAGTTGATAAAGGTATCCTTCATTAAAATATTTTACTGGGACAGCGTGACATTTCTTTTTTCTTTTTTTTTTTGGTATTTTTGTTATCTTTGTTGTTGTTGGTTGTTTTTTTTTGTTTCAAGTTTGTCCACTACTCTGTTTTTAAAATACTGGTGCCACATAAATGTTATCTAATTACAAAACAGTAACAGATCTGAATTTATCTTTGTTTTATGACTCAGAATCCAAAAAAGTTATAATGCTGCGTAAGCTTCAGATAAAAACTAAATGCAAAGATTTAGTTTAGATTTAGGCCATGTAAAACCAGAGTCATGATAAACAATATATAGGCAGCGTTTTTTCCTCAATAGTTTCATCACGTTTACTGTCTAAGGACAGCGCTAGCAAGCACTCTCTGCTTATGAGCAAAACAAACAAACAAACAAACAGAGGTCGTTTTAGGAGTGTTTTAGGAGTGACGGCTAGAGAGAGAGAGAGAGAGAGCAGGAAAGAGCAGATAGAGAGAGAAAACGAGTTTTGAGATGTGAGAGATTTGTAACGTTTAGCGTATTTGGAGTGTGTAATTGATGTGTTGTCTTGTGTAGTTAGTGTGTAGTGTTTTGTGTTGTGTGTCAGAACAATGAGGCGACTGCTGTCTCCAGGTAGAAAAAGGAGTGATACACCTGCTGCTGTCAGACCTGCAGGTATCAGGCTGTGATGTTCTCCTTTATAGTGGACAGAAATTATTGTTTTGGAGTGGCACAAATAATTTGTGTGGCATCTTATTGAATGCAGAACAGCTGATTGTTCTGTAAATAGTTTGAAATGGTTATTTAAAAAAATCAAGGTAAAAGGTAAATGGATGCAAATAACTTTATTGTTTGCAAAACTTGTGCATAGGATTTTAAAATTGACAAGTTATGAAATATGATTCATTAAACATATGTGTGGTTGCTACAGTTAAAAATATAACTTTTTCTACTCTGATTTTATGTTTTGTGTCTGATTTTAGATCAATTGTGTTAATACAGTATGTCAAAATGAAAACATGACTGTAAATTTAGACACGTGAGGTTGTGCTGAAAAGGATGATACCAAACAGGGCAAAGTAAATAGTTTTTAAAGGTGAAATGTGGAGGGAAAATCAAAAGTAGTTAAAAATGGCCAAGTATACCCTGGACCCCAGAGGGTTAAACATTTTTTTAAAGTAACGCAAGTTACTTTTCAAGTAATTAATTACTTTTAGAACATTGTAACTCAGTTACTAACTCAGTTACTTTTTTGAAGAAGTAACTAGTAACTATAATTAATTACTTTTCAAAGTAACTTGCCCACCACTGCATAGGATACATGTTATATAATCTCATAAAAATAACAGGTATAAGTCTATCTTTGTTTTCAAACTCCAAATTTACAAATAAAAATAAATCTCTATGTGATGGTATGTTATTTTGAAAAAACAAATCTCAAAATGTAACCAACATTTTAAATTATCATCTTAGAAATGGTCACTCCATCATCTATGGTAAACAATTTGTTAATGGTTGGTTTCACTGTCTCAGTCTTAGTTTTGTGCAACTGAAAAAGTAAGATTTTCTTGTTTATGACCTCTTGTGCTGCAAAACAGATGCACTGATATGGAAACTGGTGGTTTCAACTGGTTGTGGAGTTGCTGTGGGTGTTGTCTTACTGGGATGTCTACTTGTGAGGAATCTGAAAAGAACTGGTGAGAAATGCTGTTAATTTTTATTTATCTTTTAATGATCTTCAAATACACTTTTTATTTAAATTGAGAATTAGACAAAATTATTTTAAATGCAAATTGTATCAAGGTTTTTCCACTTTTATTTTTACAAAAAAAATTCTAGTTCATTTTCAGGATTTGCATAGACATTTGCATAGAAATAATAAATAAATAAATATATGTGAGCTTTTTATCTGCTTCATTTATTTTCTCAATTTAATATAGCTATGATATCATGTGCAGTCGAGTCAGATGGAAAATTGGATTGGGCATGGAAGCTCATAGTTTTGCGTGTTGTAGCATTATAATTCCAAAGTAAATATCTCAAGCCTAAATTACATCTCATGTCATGTGACTTAAAACTTAAGCTTCTGTGTCTACTGATCAGAACTGGTTTGTTTAGTTTTACTTTAGTATTTCTTTTCTCCAATATTTCCTTATGGATCATGAAAGTTGTTTGATCAGCAATTACTTTTATGTTTTCTTTTTTTTTAATAGTTCCAGTAAATTCTGTTACCAGCAGGTAAGACATGCTTTAACTTTTTCTGCAACTGTTTCCAATGGTTTCTGTATTATGTCCATGAAAATCACTGTCTGGTTGTTTTTTCTTGTAGCTCACAAGCCCACTGCACTGGTATTGTAAACGCTAAGTGACTTTGAGCTCTTTGCAATTCTTATCTATAGTATATACTATGTATATGTTTATACTATTTTTTTTTTTACTTTCAATTGTAGATGGCTTAATGAACACAACGCATCTTGGAGAAGTGGTAATTAAAAACAAAAGCTCTGAGAAACATTCTGAGTTAGTGGCTCTGAAAAGTATCTGGACACTTCGAGCTGTGGTAGATGGGTACTTTTTGAAGTAATTTTAAAAAAAAAATTCTTTAACCCCTTTCAAAATACTGAAATTCACGTAGTGTCAATGGAATGACATGTTTGCACTATTAATAGGCTTTGTGGCTAGAGAAATTTTAAACTGTGAGCAGTCACATGTATTTTCAGATAATATTTATGAGTAGGGATGGGAATCACTTCTTGCAGAGAACTGGTTGTACCTTTGAATTGTTACTCTGCTTGTCTGTAAATTTGATTAAAGGTGCCACTTATACTATAATCAGCTGATTTCAGTCCATGGGTCAGAGGTGGACGATAGTGACAAAGTCTACAATTCAGATTTGGACCTTACTTTTATTTTTGCTGAACAAATGGACAAGGGTGCGATGGTAAAATGCATACTCCATCAAGAATAGAAACAACTGCATTATAGTGCAAATAGAACTTCGGCTCTTTGCAAGTATGCTAATGATAAGCTAGCCAAGAATCCATAGTGACATTAAATCTGAGTGGATGCCAAGTGCAGCAGCAGTGAGACCCTGAACTTCAACAGGTAAAAAAAGCAATGATGAACAGTAAGACTGGACATCATTTCTACCACCTGTTCATGTTTCTAAAGGAGAATCACTGCTGAAGTCTCTTTGTGCTGGGTTTTGTGTTGTCAGCAGTGTTGCGTTCATACCGATTCATTAACCTCCTAGGACCTGGCGTCCACATATGTGGACATCACATTTTGGGTTATTTAGACCAAAATACTCAATTTTGCTCTACAAGGGCCTGATATCCACTTACAAGGACATTATACTGCTACTGTTCTATCAAAATTTGGTCTGTCCAGTGTCCTCCCTCGCCACCTGATCCAACTCACCACACAGCAAAATCTCCAGTGTTAAATTAAAACACTAGAGAGTGTCTATATGGGTCCACACCTCTGAGTGTTAAATACAACACTGTTGAGTGTTAAATTAACACTTTTGACAGTGTTATATGTTTAAAAGTAACCTAGTCAGTTTTGAAGATTAACAAAGACTAACACTGAGCAGTGCTGATTTTCTAACACTGGAATATTTCTAACATTTTGAGTTATTTTCCAGTGTTAGAAAATCAGCACTGCTCAGTGTTAGCCATTGTTAACACGGTGCCTCCTGCGGGTGGTGGGCCTGCAGGAAGATGGGCCCATGTCCCTTTTTTGGGCTGTGCCCGGCCGGGCCCCATGGACTAAGGCCCGGTCACCAGATGCTCGCCCTCAGGCACCCTTCCCAGACCTGGCTCCAGGGCGGGGCCCCGGTAACCCTATCCCGGGCAGGGTGAACTGTTCATAGGGGTCTTCTGAATCGCTCTTTGTCTGGTCCCTCACCCAGGACCAATTTCCCATGGGAGACCCTACCACGGGGCAAAAGCCCCCAGACAACATAGCCCCTGGGATCCCTGGGACACACAAACCCCTCCACCACGATAAGATAGCGATTCGCAGAGGGGATGTAAAGAATAGTTTAATTAATTGTTCTCTCTTTGGAGTAGTTAAAAAAGTACAGCATTGCTTTTAAGAAAACTGTTCAGTGTAATAGTTTTGTTTTGGTTTTTTGAGTCATGACCCCAGCACTAATCATAACAACATCAGTGATGTATACTCAGTAATTATTAGAGTCAATCCATAGAAGATCATTTTTGGCATTGTTTGGGTTATTATGTTACATGTTTGATTTGCATGTCAATGTGTCAGGTAGGATGAACCTTGTACGGCACATGTGTGGTAGGACTGTTTTGGCAGTCAGATGGGCACATGTTTATTTATAATTTTGATAAACGCATCATAAAAGTATTTCCATGCCAGCTCTACAACAGTGATGTGGAGCTGATTCTATTCCAGTTATAGTTCCATAAATCACGAGAGAAAGCTTGATCACAGAAATGGTTAAAAGTTCATTTAAACACTATTTGTGGTCTTGATTTTGGAGCTTCAATTGTCTAACTGCAGCTACCACACAGTGGCCACTGATATAATTTCCAAACCAGAGTCTCAGTTAAAAATAAATAATTTTCTGGGCATTTAAGATTTGGGTGAGTTTTAGCTGTAAATTAGTGTTAAGTCAAATTGTTGAATGTTGTCATTGTGTTTCTTAAATTTGTAAAGTCTTAGTTCAAACTATAGGATCAAAGGCATTCCTTTGTCTGACCCCTCCCCAGCCTCTCGAGGTTCTGGGAGGAGGCTGTAGTGTTTTATCACAGACACATCCCATGTGAAGATTCTGTCTGTTGTTTGGTAAACTTCCTGCCGTTTTATGGCTTCACCTGTGTTGTGTATGGTGTACCAATACAGGAATTGAACCATATATTGGGTGTGGGGAGATTACCCCCTTATGACCAAGGATGTTGTGATCAAGAGGACACACACACGCACACACACGCACATAGACACACATACACACACACACACATATCCACAGTGCCTTGTCTTAGAACCATTGGGGGGGGGGGGGGGGGTGGGGGGGGGGGGGGGTGTTTCGGTGGGAGGTGCTTGTGTTTTACCGTGTAAACTGTAACTGTCATGGGAATAAAAGGCTACGAGGAGAGCTGCTCTTGGAAGGAGTTGATCTAGAGACAGGTGAGGAGCATTTAGTTTCACAGCCTGGTTCTGACCAAGCCTTTCCTCGCTAGCGAGTAAAAGACTGGTTGAAGATGTTCTGTCTTGTTTTTCGTTCTTCATGAGGAATAAGTCTCTAAACTAGTGGGGCCTGTGGAAACACAGACTCAACAATTAGTTTTGTAGACATAGACTTAAACTCTCTGAGGAACAGAAGGCAACCAGGTAAAATCTCCAGCTGGGAGAATTTCATTAAGTTCCATATGAAACATCACAGAAGTTTGGTGTTGAAGTGTCCAAATTCTTTATGGGGCCAATTTCCAGTATGTGTATTATAAGGGTATCGGGTTAAATGTATTGTTACAAATATTTTTTTTCACGATTCCAAGTTTCCCATCATCTCTTCAATAATTATCCTCTCACTTCTGCCTTATTTTGTTTTTTCAAACTAGTCCCCTCCAGGAAACGAGCAATCATACTCTATATTCAGCTCAGTACCTGCTGCTGATCCAGGTGAGCTTCTTTGTATCCTTATTTATAAGAATGTAAACGATACAATTTAATGGCAATTCTATAAAACCTCAAAAACCTTTTTCTATAACATGCTTTGCATTAACCTGTTAGCAGTCGGACGTACCGCCCACGGTACATTGGATGGTTTAGGGGACTAATTGTAAATTTGTAGGACTGCTAAGGGGTTAAAGATTTTCCTTTTCAGTTGCAGATTCTACTCAAGAAGATGGACAGCAACTTCAAAAAAATGAAGTAAGTATGTCACAAGCAGAGATAGCAAAAGTATGGACATTCTTAAGCAGAAGTGTTAAAGAAATTAACATTGGAGACAGTGGAGAAAAAAAAGAAAACAAGATGTACATTTGTAAAAATTTTGTGAGATCTCGTGTTACCTCTGTGAGGTCCCACAAGTCCATGCACTTCCAGGTCAGTACTGAGACCTTGGAATCAACCATAGCGATGGAAGACAAACACTTGCGGGTTCTTAGTGTAAGCAGGCAGAGTCGTCACAAGGAGTATACTGACCTGGCAGTTTTGGTTGAATTCATTAACAGTGTTGGGACTAACGCGTTATTAAGTAACGCGTTACAGTAACTACGTTATTATTGTGGTAACGAGCACGATAACTAGTTATCATGCCAAAACCGGGAACACGTTACTCGTTACTGGGATTTAGATAGGCTCGTTATTCGTTACTTCGTGTGGTGGCTATCGCGGAGCTTCCACAGATTCAATAACATTAGCAAGTGGTGGAAGCCAGCAGGTGGATGAAGGAAAAGGGAGGCAAGAGGAAGAGAGACCCAAAGCGGCCGCTGGTCCGAGTGTCAAGTGAACTGAACTTCAGGTAAGAAGTTATGACCTGCAGTCCATCTGGATCAGATATGAACCAAGTTTAGGTGGAGTTTATTTTCGTTATGCCGACTTTTTCGTACTGCATGCTAGCTAGCATGACGAAGTTTCTATACAGCTGGGTGGTGCTATGTTACTGATGTTGAACTTTATTTTGTTCATAAGGTTAATTGTTAGAGCTGCCAACCGTCCTGTACAAAATGGAATCGTCTCGTATTCAGAGAAAATATTACGCGTTTCGTATTGAGATGAAAAGGAACACAGTTTGTCCCGGACTTCAGCTACAATGAAAAAGGCACAAAGCTGAAGTTATTCTGTGTTTACGCTGCACAGCTGCCTGTTCTTCTCTCATCCTCTCCCCTCCCTCTCCTGTTTCTACTTCAATCATGAAACTGATCAATTATCAGCTGATCGGCTTTTCTCTCTTGCTTGTTTATCGCCCACTTTGCGCCAGAAAGAGGAAACTAGCGGATGTCGCGGTAAACAACAGCAGCACTTTTAGGCTTGATCAGCTGTTGTTAGAATTTATTTAATATTAATTTCTAGTATCAGCTGATGTTTGCTGGAGCCACAGCTGTAAAGCTGCTGGCCATGATATCGGTTTGAATATGTGGTGAGAGGGAAACATGAAGATGAAACCAGGAGATGTCCTTACTGGATCATCAGAGCTGTGATGGAGAAACAGGTTTACCTTTTAGGTGACATGAATGAGTTGAAGGGAAGTTATGAACTGTTTCTGAGTGACAAATAACACCAGGATCCTTTTCTAAGTAGCTGACAGCTGGTAACTGTGCAGGGGCGGGTCTAGCAAAGTGTTGCCAGGGGTCCATGTAGGGCAGTAAAAGGGAAAGGGGGGCACAAGGAAACACTTTCTTTTTCTCATTTAAAAGGTCTCAATTTTAAAAAAAAATTTATCTGAGTCTTGCAACAAACAATTGATAAATTTATACATATATACCATCAGAACAGTGTACATCACTGTCACAACATCGTTTATTTTCATTCAAAGGCTTTATGATTTTTCCTATAATGGTGGGCCGGGCTCTAGTCAAAATGACGATTTTTTTGTCCCAGTCCAGCCCTGTATGCAGCTCATCTGCAGTCTGGTGTTGCCTACATCTTCCTATTCAGAAGGCAGAATTTCCAAGTTCTGAGTACAATCGAAAGCACCACGACTGCAGTTTTTGTGTTGGATGTAAAAGGCGCACATGACGCTGTGACGTAGGCTAGAATCATGGCAGCAGTCAATGACGGTCCAGGCGTGGGATTTCTCTCGTGGAAATATGCACATTATCTTTTCCTTTCTATTGGTAGGTGGCACAGTGCACTGTGGCAAGTAAGCAAGCTAGAAGACTGGCACTCTTGCTGGGTATCCAGTTACGGAAGGAACACATTAACAAGAGAATTCTGAGTTAAACCAAAGTTACTTTCCCTAGTAACTGAGTTACTTTTGATAGAAGTAACTAGTAATGTAACTAAGTTACTAATTTAAAGTAACTTACCCAACACTGTTCATTAACTACCACCTGAAGTACTTTGAAGCTCCAATATCAAGTACAATAAATGCAGGAGGGGGAAGCATTTCTCAATCTCTCGCAAAACTTTTGCAGGATCTTGCAAAAGTACATCTTTTTCTTTTTTTCTCCCATGTCCCTTGCAAGGCTCTGTACATTTGAAATTATCTGCCTCATAAAAATATTATACCCTTATCCTCACTCCTCTTCTATAGCTAGCTAGATGCTGAAGTACCATGATCACAATTTGTGCCCATCTGCACTTGTCCCGGTGTTTTGCCATAAAAAGCACTGGCCCACTTTAATTCCTATGGCGCTATAAATAATGCAAAAATACAGTAAATGCAGTAATGTGAAATAATAACTCCCCTCAAATGTCCTAAAACAAAAGTAACAAGCCTGTTTTGAAAATGTAAGAAGCAGAAAGTGTTAGTTGTGTTAAAATGTAAGGAGTAAAAGTGAAAAGATGTCAGAAAAATAAATGCTTAAGTAAAATACAGATACCTTACAAGTATTTGTACTTTGTTACTTCCCACCTCTAGTCACAAGGGTAACATTAAATCTGCTGGTCATATAAGTTAATAGATAATACAGTTTATTTTCTCCCCCCCCCAGTCTGACATATACCATTTGTACTCAACCATCCCCAAGAAGCCAGCTACATCAGCCCTGAAGAGTATGGTGTATAGCACTGTGAACCCTATGTACACCTCTGTGAACTCCGTGTAAACTGCAAATGAAAATTGTTTTAACTTAACTGCCTTAAGACAGTTTGATAGCCTAAATGTTAAATTCCTGATTAAATTAAAAATGTTTTGAAAAAGTATTGTTTTCTAATGTGTCTATTTTATGCTTAACACATTTTTTGTAATGTTTTTTTTATATATATATATTTTGTTTTTCCTCCAGGACTGTATATACAGTAAATAGCATCACATTTATATTCAATGTCTGCAATTCAGCTACACAAACTCACCCACACAAAAAAGTATCTTAATGTGTAAATGATGGAAAATATTTATTTGCATTTATTCATCAGCTTTCCTAAACATGTAGTTACGAGTATGTGGTCACCTTGACAAATGGCTGAACACATCAATGCCACATTCTTCAAACACACTGCTCTTTTTCATGCACCTTGTACTTTTCTTAAATATAATTTGCTTTAAAAAAACAGAATAAAGCCATTTAATATTTTCCAATGTCTCACTACTATTTTACATGATCCATTACAGACATCAAAGCAAATTTAGTAAAACAAATAAATTTTACTAAATAAATTGTTTTAACAAATCATTACTGTTTGTAATGATTTACTGCCTAAAACAAAGACCACTCTGCATTCTTTTCTCATTTCACAAAAGTGCATTTTACATTCTGCAGACAATAGCTTTCATATTTTTCCTGACACAACAAATAATCAAACATTTAATGTCTTCCTGTGCACAAAGGCATGTCTTAGACTTTGAGTAAAGCACTCTCACTTGTTGAGAGGCATTCTACGTTTCTTTCTTCTAATAAATTCAGCACACATGTAGAGCAATTTTGCAAACTCTATTTGGTATGCTCTGCTGTGCGCTGATCAAAGTCACCAAGCACTCCTGTTATTCTCATTTTCTTTTGTTCTCTGCATTAATGGATGTGTCTCAGTGCTAAAGATTTTGTCTTTGCAGAGTACTGCCTGTATTAGAGGTATGAGCAAATTCATGTTTTTATGTGTCTATAAGCTTCTTCTCATTGAATTAGTCCTTACTGATTTCCACTGCAGCTGCTATTGGTCACCTGCTGATGGTCGCTGTTATCAGAGGCAGCAGAGCTGCTGCTAGGGGACCGGAGAAGCGTGTTGCTGAACCGCACTCCATGGCATTTTCCTGTAAGGTACACAATCAATTGTCATATTGCAGTACACATGCTTTTTAGTAAACTTACCAGCTGTATTTGGCTATGACAGTACTGAATATAACTTTAGATAACTTTTTTTAATAATGTTAACTTGACCCATATAATGTTATTTATATAAAAACAAAGTGAAATAACTATTCAGTGACATGGATGAGAACGATCGCCCTTGGAATTGCAATGTACAAGTGAAAAATACAGATGTGGACAATCAGGATTTAAAATAAACCCAAAGAAACCAACCCTCTAAAATTGTGGGATGAGTTAACAATTCATAGCTGAAAATTTTAAATATAAGATTTTAAATATGTACATTTTTATTAACAGATTAGTTTTTAGACATTTAATGCTAGAAGAGGATATGCCATCATCACTCCACATTGTGTTTGGACTGGCCTTTCATATACTACTGTAACCCACATCTTAAAAGAAGCAAGCCAGTAGGTTAAAAATCAAGTACCAGCTCCCTATTACTACTACCACTTTAACTACTATCTCTAAAGCTAACTTACTATTACATTATTATAACAATATTATGTTATTCTTACAGAAAGAAAACAGTTTCAGTGATGTTATATGGAATTATATTACCATTATCACATTTTCATAGAGTAGCACATAACCTTATTTGTGTTTCCTTTACTGTCAGCTTTCACTGTATCGCTGTTGACCTGCATACATACAGATAGTGTGTGCAGATCAGCACTTTCACATACCTCAGGGTGGAAAGGATGACATGATTCAGGCTTTTTTCTGTCCTTCTGATACTTCAGTCTCTCACATTTTAGTGACTCGTTGTGTTCAAAGGAGTCAAGGGTGTAAGAATAAATCAACAAGATATGGTTCTAAGTTTGAAACCCAACTAGCATGCATTAAACCTCACTTACCCTAAACCACAACTTCAAATATAACCCTAAGTGTAATCATCTCAATAGTAAACCCCTCAAGATGAAATTCATAATGATCACTTTTTCTCACAGCCAGCTAAACACATTTAGGAAACAAAATATTTTTTTTAAAAAACTTTCAACTATTTTGTTTCAGTTCATGAAATGTCTCTGCTTCATATAGAAAGGATATATATGATCTCAATGGGATCCATTGTCACTGGAGGAGCACTGCTGCAGTCACACTTATTATCCACAACAACCATGAACAGGTTGCTGCTGGGAATCTGCTGTATGACAAAAGATCTGCAAAACAAACACAAAGTCTAATTTTAAAAAAAGTTTAATGTTGGTTAAATATAATCAAATGATACTATTAGATTATTATTTCATGATTAATAGACAGTTCACTTGGCAGCACCTGATGCAGCCGTCGCACTCAATGTTTCCAGTTGTTTCTTTGATGGTGCGTTCAGACACAAATGCAGGGTATTCTGTATCACATGGTACCATCATGGTTTTACCCCGAGATCTCTGAGCTGAACGTGAAACAGAGCAGGTTTAACTGAAACACAGAGGCTTTACAAAATCAGCATTAAGCAGAAGAGGTTTTCTTTCTGCCGCTCATACTTTCCAAATATTCTCCCTCTCTCAGATCTCAAATGCCTATAAATCATCACGAAGTTACGGTTACCTTTAACTGAGAGATCAATATTCCACCAGCTGTACAGGTTAAATTCTAGCAGGAAACTAAGAGAAAAGCAGAAACATAAAACATAATCAGTGTTTGTGATGAAAGTTATGAGAATAGAGTAAACCATACTAAACAAATATTTTATCAAAAATTCTTACATGACAAGTTCAGTCAGAAGCCATTTAACTACAGAAAATGGCTAAAAGACAAAGAAAAGATAAGGTCAGCTTTTTTATTTGCTTTGTTTTGTATTGATTGTTGTAAATGCTGTAGTTCATTTCCACTTGTTCAACATGCATCAGCCGCATGCAAATGATAACCACAAACGGAAATATGTTCGATGGCCAGTGGTTTAGTTTGAGGACATATGCAGCTGTAGATGTTGTGAACCACAGATTATAAATATCCTTTGACTTCTCTTCCTCTAAACGCTGTCTGTTGCACACTTACATCTGACAAAGTGCGTGCACTGTCACTGCTCCCAGCATACTCTCTGCAAAGGGCCTGGTAGTCATAAAGAGTGATCCTGAAACACACACAGCACAGTGAAGGTCTTAATAAACATCCGATCTCATCATCATCATCATTTATTTATATAGCACTTCGAAAACACACCTGGTAGACCAAAGTGCTGTACAATAAAAATATAAATATAGTAATAAAATTGCAAAAACCAAACATAGCAATAAAATTAATAAAAATGTCAGTTACCCACAGAGTTAAAAGCCAGGGAGTAAAAATAGTTTGTTTTTTTATCTGGACTTAAAAACTGGCACTGATGTAGCCTGTCTAATATGGAAAGGAAGAGTATTTCAAAGCATCAAAGCCGAAATAGAGAATGCACAGGCTCCTCTAAGTTTCAGCTGTGACTTACGGACTGAAAGCAACAGCTGCTCAGCTGACCGAAGCGAACGAATGGGGACATGGGGCTTCAACAAAACAGACAACACAAAAAGTCCAGTTTGAGAGACAAGATTTTAACCACAAAAGTGCCGAACCAGAAATTCCCACACAGTGCTGTAAGCGGGAGATCAGCAAATCATGATCCACTGTGACGTATGCAGCGGTCTTGTCCAACAAGACAAGCACTGCATATTTACCACGCTCTGTCGTTATCAGAATGTCATTCATAACTTTTACGAGGGCTGTCTCCATACTGTAAAAGGGCTTACAGCCGGACTGAAAGATTTCACACAATTGAGAGTCATTCAAATAGTCCATCAACTGAGTATAAGCAATCCTTTCCAGGATCTTACTCAGAAAGGGAAGCTTAGAGATGGGTCTAAAATTTGACATGACTGAGCTGTCTAACCCTGGTTTCTTAAGTAAAGGATGTATGACTGCATGCTTAAATTCGTTAGGTACTTGACCAGACAAAATACTAGTATTGTATAGTATACTAGTATGTTCAGAATGTGTGGTCCGATGGCAGGAAATACCTTTTTGAGAAAGCGGGGAGGAACAACATCATTTGGAGAGCCACACGGCTTAGATTTCAACACAGTTTCACTAAAACAGGTAAAACAATTGGTAGAAAAGCAAGAACCATGCATGCCAGATCAGCAGAGGTCTCAACCTAGCAACCTTGTCCACAAAATAATTAAGAAACTTATTGCACATAACCTGAGAAGAGTGCAAAAGAACATAGCCTTCTGTATTACATACAAGTACATAATTTATAGTGTTATAGAATACACGAGGGTTATGCGAGCTGGCAGCAACAAGTTGAGAAAAATAGGAGTGCTTGGCAGCCTTTGCTGCTCTCTGATAGAGGTTCACAACAGTGAAGGAGAGTGGCCCAGTTCGCACAAACAGAGTTCAAAACTGGTGTGGCGTGTTGAAGGGGATAGCTGCTTAAAGTCAAGATGTGCCTTATTCTCATATATAACAACATGCTTTTTAGCCTTT
>NW_005187511.1:2000772-2007131 GCF_000239375.1 Pundamilia nyererei
CATTGTTGTCAATGAGATAACAGTTGATGTCCTGGTCAGCTAAATGTTGTGTCGTTATTTCAGTACAGCAAGCCGGAGCTATTTGTTCTTGGTCTGCAGCTGAAGGTTATGTGAATGCTCTGATGCACACAATGTAGAGCACTTATATTACCAGATGTTACTTAATGTCTTTGGAATTTTCTAAAGTGGTAAATGCATAGTTCACTTTTCCACTTTGATATTTCCTTTTGACACTAATGCATTTCAAGCCTCAATGGAAAGCCGCTAAAGGAAGAACTGAATGAATAAATATCATAAAGAAAATTTCTATGCCTAAATATGTAATAGAAAAATTTGCTAGATTTTAAATTTATATCTAAATTTGTGCTTTTCACAGAAATGTTAACACTGGACAAAGGAAGGTCAAAATCTAAAAAGATGAGTATTTTATTAAAAAGAAACACATTCTTCAAGGCAAAACTGGTCCTTTGATGTAGTTTAGTTGCAAACAGTACCTGAGACTGTTCTTCTGTAACAAGAATAAATCCATTGTTGTCAATGAGATAACAGTTGATGTCCTGTTTGAAATGTGGATATAAAGATCATAGTCATATTTTCTTCTAATACCTTTCAGCACTCCTCAAGTCAGAATAAAGAAGCTTTCTTACCTCATTATCGCAGCTAATGCTACATTTTCCATCCAGAGCTGTACACTAAGCATATAAAGGACAGGTTAGTTTCATGCATAATCATGAGGCTCACTTTTGTATGAAAAACTGTTGTGACACTTGGTAGGTTGTTACCTGTCTGCAGGCAGTCCAGAACTTCTTCTGAAAGTATTCAAGCTTCATTTGGATCCCTACAGCTGAGAGCAAGACCAAGCAAAAGTGAGCTTGGACATAAGTGCAGCTAGAAACTAAAGATATGACAGAATATTCAAAGTCATTACCAGCAACAATTGGAGATTTCCTGTCATCGAGGAGCTGAATTGCTGTGCTGGCCAAAACCACACTTTTATTTTCTAAAGCTGGAGGAGAAAAGGAGATAAATACAGCTCAAGTTATAGTTTCTGCTCACTAGATGGCACCCTTTACCCGGCAACCGCACAATAAACCTAGTAATGGAGTTCAGTCTGGTCTTTTTTGCAGCCAGATGACTATAATAATTCGGAAATGGGTTCTGTGACAGAACATTTCAGGTTATGATAGCAAAGCCTGGCTGGATGCAGTCATTATTAACAGGGGAAAGGGGGGCAAATGTCCCGGAGAAGGAAACTGAGATCTCTACCCTCCAGATAGTAGACAGCACGTGAGCCACATTAACGGCAGGAAAGCTGTGAGGGAGATGAGCATCCCACCAGTAAAAACCACAGTCCATAACAGAGAGAGAGACGTAGAAAGACAAGTTAATGCCTACAGCAACCAAATGAATTTGCAAAATGTACAGTGTGCAATGCTGCATTGAGATGAACTTGTATATTAGAAGATACAGGAAAATTTTACCAGCATTGTGGAGATAAATTCATGTTTTGCACATTTTTGTACAGGCTCATAGAGCTGATATTTCACACTCCATAATGTTCTGCATACCTGTGCTGAAGGGGATGGAGTAGACAAATGTGCCGGGAACCTGCTCTGCTGCTCTCTTGTACCACAGAGGGAAGTGATCAGCATTAAACACACCCTCCTTGTCCTCTGCTGTCAGGAAATCTCTGAGGAAGCATACAGAGTGAAACTGAGGTGAAGAGCAAAGGATTAGATTCATCAAGTACAATCACAGCCTCACCTCACGTTGAATGGTTAGAGAAATGTTGAGCGGTGGCACTCACCTGTTGGAGAGCTGATCAACGGGTACAAACAGGTTGGTTCTCGAAAGACCCGTACGTGTTCCCAGAAAAGCAATCTCCACTCCTTTGTCTGAGTTTCTGTTGATCGATTTTAAAGCAGTGAGTGCATGCCACAAAAATATACCTGCGCTTTGATTTTACACACTTTCCCTGAACATTTGTGACTGATTTAATGCAGCATGTAATTTAAATTTCTCTTTGAACACAGTATTTGACAAACTGGGTATTTTTACATAAGAGTTAACTTAACACGGATGTTCTTATTAAGTTCATACTTGATTGCTTTTTAGTTATCCATGTAATTATTCACATATGACTTCTGATGCACTTAGTTTGATATTTTATTGGCAAAATTATTCATTTGTGACAAAAATATTCAGCAGCTTTATCAAAAGGAAATTATCATCAGTTGCAAACATGCATACACATCTTACACATTATTCTAGAATTCAAAGTGTTGCATCATATCCTGTAACAGTGTAATAGTTGATGAAGAATTAGCTTCAGCTATATCAGCCAAAAACTGAATTATACAGATGTATTAATTTGAGTCTTACAAGGCATATCTTTTAAAGGTATGTATAATTTGAACAAAAGATGTTATTTAGAATTAAATAATTTCATAATGTGTCAGAGATTTATAAATACTAGTAATAATTAACTTCATATTTGGGTAAATGCTTCTAAAGTATTAAAGTGATCAAACCTCAGCTACATCGAAGCACCTCTGTGCATATGGCACTAACACAAACAGCACTTCTGACTTTGCTGGTAAAAGATGGCGACTGGATAATTGCTGCACTCCTACTTGCAACATGGAAAGTTTTGCAATCCATCATATCAGCATAGTCAATTAAAACTTAATTTAGCGTCGTGTACACATGCCACCAGATGGCTGTTTTTAACTCCCTGAGGCAACCACAAATTTTCTTAAATGCACAGTAATATATACCCCTGTGACTGATTAAATGAACACTAAAATCAAATAAATCATATTGTTTTATAATTTAAAAAAAAAGAAACATATTGCATATCATAATTTTGAGGTTTGGGGGGGCTTTTTTAACTTCTACAATCTAATCTTATTTTAATGTTCTTTTATTCAACATGTGTGTTGAGCATAATCTTTATGTGTTTAAATGTATTCAATTATGTGGAATGCAATGTTTTTTTTAATCTATGTTTTTAAAAGCAGACCCCAGGAAGACAATCTGTGCCTTCCTAATAAATAAACAAAACAAAAGATGTCAGTATTTACCCAGCAAACCTGCTGGGCTTCTGTAGGAACCCTTCACCCTTCATTTACAGTGACATTTAAGAGTGCAAATGAATTACAAGCAATCTTGTGATAGTTTGGTATATAATGATAATCATATTATTAATGCTTTATTCACAACTATATCTCAGGAATAGGTACCTAAAGTTTCTTACTCTGACTTGTTGAGAGCCAATCCAGTCCAATAGGCCTCGAGCGGAGCAGTGACCACAGCATCAAATAAAACCTCCTGGATCAGCTCTCTGTCACCTGTAACATCAGAGGATAACATGGGTCTGATTAACTGTATATCCATCTCATTCAACATGTTTTTGTCTTGATCACACTTGATAGGATAATTACATTTCAGAAATTATAGGCTGCTTGTACTATGACTTGCTTATTTGTCACTTTATGTCTTACATTTGAGGTGCGGTCTGCGGCCCGTCATGAAGAGTTTAATAGCTTGAATCTGGGTCAGGTGACGATGTTCATGCTCCTCCTCTATGTTGCAGTAGGTCCTGCATCCAAAAGAGCCACACTGTCAGACCACAGGCCTCAGGATCCCTGGTGATCACAAAGGGGTAACCTACATAACGCATGAATGCCCACTCCCATAACCCCTGTGTTACCATTCGTCTGCCAGGGCGACATCTGGCTGTTCCAGATCACGGAGCCCTGAAAAACACAAGTCAGTAACGCTTCAGCAATGCCAGTCTGCAATGACTGAAACACAGAGTAAATTTACATGTGCAAGGATTTTTATCATTAGAGAAATTTGGTTATGTGTTCCTGATGTAAACGTCTTACTTTGTTGTGTTGGTACAAAAACTCATGTATAAATGGATATAAATAACCAGGTTTTATATATTTCCTGTAAATGCCACATTCTCAGGATACTCACTACAGGATACTAACCAAGTAAGATCTTCCTCACAAGCCATTTCTTCATGTATTTGTGAAGTATTCAGACTTAAAAGTGTAAATCAAAGAGTGGAGTACCTGCTTCGAGCGACACATTTCCTCTGAAGAAGTACTTTCCGTGACCTCTTGAGAGAGCTACTCCGACACTAGAGGCACGCACCGAGAAGAACATTAGCCTGAGTCAGTCAACGTTTGAGTAGAAGTGAGACATAAACTGACGGAAAGGCAGTTTATTATGAATGTAATAAAACTTTTCTTCCACCTGAATGGAGTTCCTTTGATGTCAGTGTAGTAATAGTCATTGTGCATCTTTAGCACACGCCTCTGAAAGAATAACAGATTCATTCCCTCAGTTCAGAGACAACAAAGAGAACATTCTCATTTGTTATGGAGACACTAAGCGTCTTTATCTGCAGCCTCACCCCTCTATCCACAGTCTTCTTCACCTCCATAGAGAAGGTCCCTGTCCTCCTGTTCACCATAGCATTGCGTAACTAGAAGATAAAGCAGAGAGGGCAAGGCTGGGTCACTGATCATACTACCAGCCGGATTTCAATGCAATTGCACTGTGTTGCAGAAAACTGAGCAATCCCACCATGGCAATTCGTATGCTAATTTGATCTAATAGAAGCCTTTGCCATTACCGAACAAAGTAATAAATGTGTAATTACAGTGTGTAATGAAGTCACTGATTTGCTTAATATTGCAGATCCAAACACATTTAGTGGTTCATATTCTACTAAACATAAAGGCTTAAAACGATATGAATTTTGGCACATACTATGCCATCTTTGTCTTCCCATTCCACCTCCGAGAGATCCACACTGCTGTAGTTGGGCTTCCTCC
This sequence comes from Pundamilia nyererei, assembly GCF_000239375.1. Classification (NCBI taxonomy): domain Eukaryota; kingdom Metazoa; phylum Chordata; class Actinopteri; order Cichliformes; family Cichlidae; genus Pundamilia; species Pundamilia nyererei. The sequence continues at coordinate 2,005,623 of NW_005187511.1, forward strand.
TCTTCTGACCCTCCTGATACTGCATAGAGGAACACAGCATGCACAACTTAGTGACCTTTTTAGTGTAATATTATTTTATTTGAACTAATAGCTTAACTTAGGTTCAAACATGTCATCTTATCTAGCCTTATTCATCTGTTAAACATACACATAAGACATAATTTTCAAATGCATGAGCCAGATATTAAGGAAATAGATCAATTTAGAAATCATTATTTTTCACTGTAATCTGTCTTTCATGTTGCACTTTCAGAATTAAGACCTACTCTTATTTATCAAGTGCAGTTATTGAGGTTTTGCTGAGTAATTATTTAACAAATCGACTGTGAAATGAACACTGTCAGGTAAATTAAAAATAATTAATATGATTGATAGAAAATCCACGCTCAAACAACTCTACATCGATGCATTAAACTTTAACATGTCAAACTTTGCTACTGAATGTAGTCCCGATCCACATGAAACAACAAGTCAATGACTACGACCACAGCACAGTTTTAGCCACAAAGAGACACAAAGAACCAACACAGACCAACACACACACGCACACACAGTTGCACAGAGAGGAATAGCACTAACACTGGCACACACAGATCCACTAGCACAGCCATAGCTCCCGAGGAACCAACGGTGCCAGGGCGAGCGGCTGTGATCTCTGCCAGCGAGTGTTAAGTTACCTCTGGGAAATCTCAGGCCAGCCAGCCCTATGAATGGCCTTTATCCCTGCATGCATACATCAAAGGAAAAGGTGGGGATTACAGACTATACGAGCCCATGTAGCCTCCTAACCAGATAACACATTTGTCTCTGCGTACCCTCGTGGGAGGTTCATATTTTTGGTTATGCATACAATAGCATGGACAAAAGAAAAAAAGGAAAAATAGGGTCAAGTCAGGGAATGCTGTGAGAATGTTCAGGTGTAAAAGTAATGCTAAGAAAGTGAGTTACCAAAGGCCTGAGGTCCGGATGTATCAGGATGTAGCCATTGTTTGTGATGGCAAATACATATCCATGGATCCCTAACTAGAGACAGAAAATGAGATACTTAAGGCAGAATGAAAATATGCATATGAATACATTAATCTAGCCCAAGACAGCTGATTGTACCATATGTTTGGGGATGAGCTTCATCAGCTCCTGCAGAGGGATGTCTGTTCCTACCACCCCCAACAGAATACCCTGGTTCTTCTGCATGAAAAGATTCAAAACACATACACAACTTTAGATTAAAAACGGCGTTTAATATTCAGTCACCCAGCAGTGGGAGGATATCATTGCTCTAGTAAAAGGTGTTTAAAGTATGAAAAAGTAAGTTTAGTCTTTGCTTTGCATAATTTAAATGAAAGAGAAGGGGCATTTCACCTTGTCAGTTTGGTAATTCAGTCCACCAGGGGTGTTTTTAAGGTATATACAGAAGATAAAGTCAGAAAGAAAAATACTAAGGTCTGGTGCTCGCACTCTGATTTCAATTTCTCTTTATTGTTCATTTTTTTCAAAAGTTTAGATACA
>NW_005187511.1:2007234-2008446 GCF_000239375.1 Pundamilia nyererei
TTTTCAAAATTTCCATATTAAAAACAATCTTTAGTTATCAATACCAGAGCTTTACAAAGCCTATAAGTTTATCCATGACCCTAAAACAAGCAGTTTGAGCACCCGTTGATCATTTTTAAAACAACTTTCTTCTGACTGGCTGCTCTTTAAAAAAGAAGATTTGAACATCAGGGGAGTTTTTGCGCCCACAGCCACATATAGTGATTGATCTCACCCACAGAGACGCGACACACAGCCGTTATGTGAAATTTAATCATCAAAACACCTAGTAACTAGCTAATAAATGCTATAATTGACTCACAGTTTCATTCTTTGTGCTGAAGACAGGCATGGCCACTGTAGTTGTCAAAGTTGGGCCCGATTTGTCGTTCAACTGAAAAAAAAAAAGACACAGAAAAAAGCAAAAGAGGACTTTATTATTTATAATAATAAAGCAAGGGAAGAAAAATTGTATTGAAAAAAACCCTCTCTCCCCTAGATAGGCTCTGATAATCAAACATAATTAAAATAACTTTTCGTTTTTTAATTAAAAGCTCTGAAACTGACAGGAACCAGCAATGCATTCATCCACAGAACATAAAACTTTCATTAAACATTCTTCACCATCACATTTGATACAATTTAAGACAAGTTACATAAAAGCATGCTGCCTATGTTTATGTTGACACATTTTGTTTATCAGCAGTACCTAAAGTCCTGCAAAATTATATTAATGATATAGATTATGTAAAAACAATAAATCTGAACCACCCAATAAAGTAGTTAATTGGTAATAACGATACAGCCTAAGTTACATATAAGTGTGTTATTAATGTATTTATTAAATGTGTAAAAATTGATCCCATAACACAAGACTGATGTGAAAGGCAGGGGCGGAATTTATTCCCTTCACATAATATATAACTGTAGCATCCAAACGGTCCTCAAGAATTACATGTAAAATGAACTGAGACTGGTTAAAGCCTTTAACTTGTCAGACCTGAACCATGTGCGGCTCATGTGCTCAGGAGGATGAAGGCTGACATCAGCGCATGAGCACCATTAAAATAGGTCTGCCTTTCCCTCACATTGTGAAATGGTACAGCTGAGCATGCCTGTGTCCGTGTTTGTGCATGAGCGTGGTTGATGTTCAGGTTGTGTGTGTGTGTGTGTGTGTGTGTGTGTGTGTGTGTGTGTGTGTGTGTGTGTGTGTGTGTGTGTGTGTGTGTGTGT
>NW_005187511.1:2008466-2083071 GCF_000239375.1 Pundamilia nyererei
TGTGTGTGTGTGTGTGTGTGTGTGTGTGTGTGTGTGTGTGTGTGTGTGTGTGTGTGTATATGAAGCCAACGAGCTGTGAACTGCTGTGTGTACAAGCTGGCTTGACAAAATGAAGAATGGAGGCTCCTTAAATTCATCACAGCACACAATGGAAGAGAAAACTGGCCTGCTTTAGTCCTTACAACCATACGCACACAGGTACAGCAATGGACACCTCCATCGCCCTCGCTCTCTACCTTCTTTCCTTCTTTCCTTCTTTCTTGGTCTCTCCTCCAGTGTCAGTTTTATTATGGGCTTTAGGAGATAAAGTGCAATGATCCACAGAATGATGAATGGTGTGTCTGAGGCTGAGATACAAGAGCACACACTGCAGAGGACAATCTCCCAACCCTTTCTGTATGTGTGTGTAAATGTATGTGTGCGTGTGAGAGGGAGAGTGTGTGTGTTTTAGTGTGTGCATGCTTATTGCCTCCATATTGGAAAGAAAGACAATAAATGCTCCTCTGCTGTTTGTGCCCCTCAGAGCAACCCCCCGACTGAAGCATGATGTCGAAAGGCGAGAAACAATGGGAAGGTATTTAACCTCTCAAGTCACTTCTGCTTCATATAATATGACTTGTACTGGCTGATACTGAATAAAAAAATTTTTATATCCTGCCCATGATGTCTTTTCTGGTCCTACTTCAGAACCAGATCCACAGCACAAGGCCAGTTCTTGCACAAGAAAACGAAAACTTTGCTGACGTACCTTGTGGGCCAGGGAAAGCTGATGGGGAAGAAGAGATACACAAGGATTGAATCATCAGTGAAATAAAATCTGCATATTCTGCATCGACTTTGTGGACACAGATGCACACTGGGGGGAAAAATCCATGCAGATTAATGAAGCTCATAATGAGGAATCATTCCAGCAGCATGAGGAGTAATGATGAGAGAGCAGACCCACACATGTGAATACTCATTGTACAGTACAAGAGATGGACAACACAGCATGAAAACCTCATATCATGTAGAACAGCAACAGGATACAGCATCTAAATGTCTCTGAAACAGACAGTTCGACAAATCTGTTGCTTTATTTGTGATGCTCAGGTATTTTATGAACAACGCTTTCACACCAGAAAACTATTGTATCCTTGAATAATGAACCAGTAATATTAATTAATGTACAATACTTAAGATATACTTACAGCACTGTCCACGTAAGCCTCAGTCCACACTGTGTCGTGCTCATGATCGATAACCTTTGGGCGGCTCATGACGTGAAGATATCTCATGACGTTCTCCTGAACATCAGCTAAGGTTGAGATCTGACTAAAATATCCTGCAATGACACACACACACACACACACACACACACACACACACACACACACACACACACACACACACACACACATTAACCCACAATCACAGCAAACACACTTCTGCAAGAGGAAGGATGTGATCCATAAACTCATTAAAGAACAGCCCAACATGTGGAGTATTTAACACATCAAATGCAAAATTTACATCTAGTGGTTGGAACAACAGTTCCTTTACTGAGGTAAAGTAAAAAAAAAAAAATACAAGTGAAAACTCCAAGTTCACCAAACACATCAATGAACAATCATTCATAAAATAGATCTACAGGAATTTTCATCTTAAGTACAGACAACACGATGTAGAAAATCACAGCTTACTAAGCGGAGCATCTATGTGTAAACTATGCCGTTAGGGAGGGTCCTTCACACTCCCGTATTTAATGTATTCATATGTGTTATTCTTTTAAACTTAATTATTAACATTTTGCATAAGTGCATTAGAGACTTCCTGATGCTTTTTTTAATCGACTATCATGACCATAGTATTAAATTCCTGCTTATTACACAGAAACCACCACAGGTGTTTCCTGGTAGTCATTACTATTCTTTAAGTGTGTTTTAAAAGTCTATTACCTGGCTATTAATATGTTAATAAGTAGAAACAAGCTGGTTTGCATTTTACAGCTATGTTTTCTGCTTATTATGCAGAAACTACCCAAGATATTTCCAGGTAATAGCCTCACAAACACACAAGTTTGCTTTAATGGGATATTCGTATGTTATTAAATAGAAACAGGCAGTTTTGCATTTTGCAGCTCTTTTTCCTGCTTATTACACAGAAACTACCCTAGCTAATTGAGTGGTTATAACTTAGAAATGACCACCATATCTCTTTCTTGTTACCCTACAATTACCACTTTATCACAGAGCTATATGTCCACATTGTTACCCCAGTTTTGGGGCCCTTATTATCCTGTTACATAAATTTCAGAGTACTATTACTCAACTCTAACCACTGTTGCTACCATGCTGGTACTTGGATATTATGTAGTTATTACTTTAGTAATTGCATAGTAATAACTTAGAAATTACTATATTATTACGCTCTTGTTTCCGCTTTGTTACCCTACTATTTCCCCTTTATTACCGAGCTGTGATAGAAAGTGGTACCGAGTTTCCTGATGGTTATGTGGGAGTGTTTGAGTTATATGTGCGTCCAAGCCTGAGATAAACTTTGCAGTTTTTCCCTCTGCCCCACTTCGTTCACTGCAGCAGCAACACATTCCTCCCACACAGCGTGTTTTGGCTTTGTTTGTCAACCCTTTACCATTCGTTTAATTTCTAACAATTTAGCCCTACTCTTTTGGTGTGAGGCTAAATCCAACCTTTGATAACATGATCTAGGTAAGAGGAGAGATAAGTTTAAAAGATATTACAGATCGCTGGTGTGTAAACTCCTCAGCATCCTTAGACAAATCAAATGTAAGGACACCACTGGGGATGGTCTTCAGTCTAAGTCCATTTATGAATGCAAAAAATAATATTTTAAATTTAAACTTTATATTAAAACTTTTTAAACTATTATATATTTTTGCATGTTTTTATTCACACAATTAATAAATTCTATTAGATTTATTAAGGTGATGTGGTGCACTAAAAAAAAAGAATTCTGAATCCTAAAGCTAATACAATTTCAACATGCTGCACATTTAAATCAGCTCATAATACCCACCGTGTGTAGTTTTTAATGACTTAACAACCCAACATATATCCATCAATCCATCCATTATTTCAATAGCTACTTATAAAATTCAGGGTCATGGGGAGGCTGAACCCAGCTGTCACATTTCAACATTTCCAGGAAAAATGACCCAGCTTTGAACTCACTGTCTTCACTGATGTCAGCAAAGTATAAGATTGCACAAAACAGTATCTCTCAAATATTTTGTGTATATATTCCATGTTATTTGACTATTATTGGTGTGTTTTAAAACTTCTACTGATTATATTAAAATTAAGTCTAAAATAGCTTTTAATTCAAATATGGTTCCAAACCAAAAGAAAGTACCTCAAAACTGTGTTAAAGTACACTCCTGCCCTCCTGCTGATGTCTCTGCTGGATTGCACAGAGCCAGTGTTTCTGTTTAAACTGAGTGTCACCTCCTGCTGTTGCTGACAATGTTTTATATCAGACATGTTGGGTTATAACGCAGCGGTGGCCTGTATGGGAAGGAGGTTTGTGGCTTGTCATTCCACAATCCCTCTGTGATCTGTTTTCCTGGCTGTGACTTTCCCTTCCAGAGGGCACTCATCTGGAGCGTTGACGCGAGGGAGCCATCAGTAGTGAGCAGCCAAGAGGAAGACACTGACAGGAAGAGGGATTAGAGCAAATTGACCTCTGACCCTCCCGAGTGCCACTTCATTGCCTCTTGGCAGAAAGAGTCTGAGCAAGCACATGCATATGCGTGCACACACACACAAAACACACAAAGCTACACATACATGTCCAAACCGCACAGACCCCAAAAATCCTTAATCTATCATATTATTGCACACAAGCGCAGCATCAAACCCTGTTTGACACTCTGATACGAAGCTGTCTTGGAAAGTGTTTATCAAAAGGTCTCCAACCTTTGTTGGCACAAGCCATCCATTTAAGGTTATCAGCAAATGCAGACTCTCGTCCAATCAGGTAAGGGAATAACCGGACCTGTTTAAAGGACACATAGATGACAAGAGTTTTTGAGAAAGAAGGATTAAAAAACATGCAAAGTGATGTATCTCCTCAGTGCTTCATCTTCCTGTCCTGATTCTATCTGGTTCTGGAGAAGGAGGAAGCTATATGTTCTTTTAAATTCTCAGGAGGAAAGTGTGTCTTTGCACTTTTCTTTTTTAGGCCAATCCTTTTTAGTTTATTTTTATTTTTTCATCTTTTTTGAGTTTATGTATTCAAATTAAATTAATTTTCCTTTGTTATTGTTTGGGCATGGGGGCATGTACAACTGTCCTTCTGAAGAACGCTGCGTGACACTTTGCCAGACCTGTACGGCTCATTGGCTCCAGATGCTTTGCTAAGCAGAAAGCATATAGAAAACACTGAAAAGCTGCCATATAGCAGCCCTCAGGGTGTATTTGCGGGGTGGGTGGGTAGGATGAAGGGGGGGTGCCCTGCCAAACACTGCCCGGTGCTCTGCCAAAAGCCCCACACATATGCTTCACAGGACTGAACAAAAGCCCTTTAGCTGTTGTTTTTATGGCTCTGTGAGCTGCACAGCAGTTCATTTCATTTTAACTGCATTTAGGTCTTACTGAGAAAGACCAACAAAAGATTTTAAACCCAGTATTGAATCCACGAAGAAGTGTGGGGAGAGCACAGCAGAGGGGTAAGAGTCCTTTGAGCCTGAGCTGCTTGTACATGCAGTGCCCTTGAAAATAATTAATTTCCCATGCTTTATTCCCTGAGCTGTAATTCATCAACACACTGAAAAACATCATATTGACAACGATTTTTACACGAGTGATAATGAATTAAGAAACCAATTCCTCAAAACATCAGACCGGAGCTCCGGCTGGGATAATGTAAAATGTACATTTGATGCAAGAAAACTGCAGTGCAAGCAAAAAACTGTGATGCTTACAATTTAAAATTAGACAGAAAAGACAGTGTGATGGAGACGAATAGAAGGAGAGAGAGACAGCGGTTAAGACTCACTTTTCTTTCTGGCCAGTTGTATTTTTCAAAAACATCGTCATACATCTCAGTTGCCCCATCAGTGACGAGCATTATGGCCTGACTGCACACGCTGCCACGACCAGTCTGATTGAACTAAAGTACAAGGGGGGAAATGCATGAGAGTAACATAGCATAACAGAAAAATCAAACAATATCTATGATGTTATTTACACATGAAATAAATAGAACTAGCATTATGTTGAAGTAAATAAACCTGAAAAATGTGGCACACTTGACTCAGATGCAAGAAGATGCAGTGCAGTAATTAAGTGGCTTATTGACTTGTAGCAGTGTAAATGTGAAGAACCACAGGAGTGTGAAGAGACAAGATCACAGGACAAATCCTGCTGAGCACACCTGTTCTTAACATATAATATGCATCTTTTCATTTCTGTTGTCATTGGAGGACAACAAACAGAGACTGTGGCTGTATGTGTGAGGTCAGCACGACTCAGTGTCAGGAAAAACAAGGAAAAGGATGAAACCCTTGGCAGGTGCAGGTATTAAAAATTAGTTAGAAACATACAGCAAACTCTTCTGATTGGGAAACTTTGGGTAAGGTTTCATCTAATATTAGAAAACGGAAAGAATGAAAGCAGTGACTAATGTGATCATCCACCACATCTGAATGTTAAAAAATGGTTTTAGTTCATCGTGTGTTTTGCTGACAGGAGATCTTTTAAACTGTCAAAAGTAAAACATGAGAGTGGCGACAGTGAATCAGTATAAACATTATCAGGAACACCAATTTTTTACTTTGATTAGTTAGACCTGTGCCTTTTCTGACAAATGCCAGCAGAAAGCTCAGTTGAGATGTTGCGGGATGCCTTTCCAGCTGTGGTTGTTCCTCATTTCAGGCTGTTGACTTGCTCTTGTTTTCTGACAAGCATCCATTCTTTCTTATAAATTCTAAACTCTTGCTGTTAAAGAGTTAAATCCATATTATTTTTTTCAGAAAATATATTATAAATTAGTATTGGCAGAATGTTTTTGTGTTTGCTGTTTTATGGTACTTTTATATCACTAGCTTTGTAAAGCAGTTTGTGTGTGTGCTTCTCAGCTTTACTCTCATCCATCTCACCAGGCCTCGGTATAAATGCTGCAGAGCTTGTCAAGTGCAAAGAGTTTCTCTGTGATTCGGTCTATGATAGGATGCATTGTGACTTTATTCACTGTGCAGCGGTGTAACAGTGAATTTCGATGGTAAGCTACGGGCTACCTGATTACCATATTCATTGCAGAGCTTTAATTAATCTGACAAATGCAGAGGTAAAAGCTGCGCTCCCTCAGCTTCAGCAGCACTGCCAAAGCTTGCCTGAAAACAGGGAGATAAAAGCAGTGCGGCGTGGCTCCTGGCCTTATCTTCTTTGTGTTCCAATCACACGTTATTAATCATTGACGTTAATTAGAGCCATTAATCACAGTTCAGAATAGATGTGTCTGTGTTTGGAGGGTGGAACGGGGATTGCAATGGAGCATTTCGATGGGCGGCACACCTCCCAAATGCTCGAATATATTTGACTAGAGTGTGCTACTTTTTATGATTAGCTCGGTGTTGTACTTGGAGCACATTCTGACAGTGAAAACAAATGTGGCTTGTAAAATGAAAGTTTCCCTTGTGTTCGGGTCAAATGGAGCACTTGAATTAAATGAGAACGAAGAAGCATTTGTCTTATGTGGGCACGTGCAAAAATTCATTACTTTTATGTCAAATTAATCAATAAATGAATTAAACTTTTTATAATAAAATTACAAATGCTAATAATCCAACATTAAAATGCAATCAGAAAATCAGAAGCTGTTTCACCTCCTTTGTAATAAGTTAATTTATTAGAGTATAGACTGAGAGGATGTTTGAAAGATTTGTCATTAAATGTCAGTCACAGTTTTGTTTTTTACTGGAACTTACATCACTCAGGATCATGAAAGCTTCAGTCAGAGCTTCACCAAGCAGTCCGATCCCTTTGGCAAACAGCTTGTCCAGATGTTCACGGAAATGCTGACACATAACCACAAAGTGGAAGAAGGAAGTTTTTCAACTTTAGCTGCGTGAATTCGACCTGCTGCGAGACATATATTCATTCGTTTTAATAGGGACTCACGTCTTTATTGGTTCTGTCGGCCCGGACCAGCGTACCATTCAAACAAGGCTCCACATAGTGGATCTCCTGATTATACTGTGGGAGTATAACAACCATTTAAACAGAAGAGATTTAAATAACCAATCTTTGTTTTTCATGGATGACTGCGCTCCAGTTATGCCGAATACAAGAACATTGTAGAAACATCTAAAAATGTGTTCATTAAAGTAACAGAGAGGGCCTGAGATTACGCAGGAATGTGAGAATCATTAATTTAAAGAAGTAAATAGTTTGTTTCGACTTTAACTTACAGCAATTATGTTGAAGAAGTCATCATCTCCCAGTGTGTCTAATATGGAGGAAACAGTCTGTCTGGCGATGGTAAGCCTCAGCCCCTTCATACTTCCACTAACATCAACTAAGATCACAACATCCTTGGGAGACGTAGCGGCCTGAATGTACCTGTGAGACAGAGTTCACTTAAAGCAGGGGCGTCAAATATTTTAATTTATGGACCTTGTCTAGTTCAATTTAATCCAAAGGGACTAGGAAAAACCATCTATTATAAACAAAGTGTCTATATTTCTTTTTAGTGCAAAAAAAAGTAAAGGTACATTTTGGAAAAGTGTCAGTTGTGAGTGTGAGTGTCTTTAAAAATTGAATGCAATTAGTGTCTTCGATTTCCCACACCTAGTCCGTCTGCTGTAATTGCATTCATTGTGCATTACAAATAATAGCAGTTGAGCTACAAAGGCACAAAACCTTCACATGTAATTGCAGCTAAAAAAAACTTTCAGATGATGCCAAGATCTAAAAATTAACTTTTGAAATGTCTTCCTTTGTTTATGTAATTTTGACCTCCTCACACCAGGGATAGTAGGAATATATATAAGATGACTTACACACTTCCTTGGACAAATAGACTAATGACTTCTAGAATCTAGAAGCTGTGTGATGTACAAAACTTCTCAGGCACATGCAGGCTTACCACTTCCGATTTCTGCAGTCGAAGCCAATGACGCCATGCTCATCTGGATGCCACTTAACTCCTGGGGGGCAGATTCAGACAAATCAGAATTGGCAGAATTTTAAAGTAATAAAATAACATTGCTTCACAGAGAGCAAACACAAGCACACTGACAAGATATATTAACATGTAACAGTAATCAAAATATAAGTTCTTCATCTGTCAAGCCCTTCAGTAAGACACAGCATACTACATTGTTCCAGTTACAGATCATAAAGAGTCACACTATAGTGCGCTGGGTAATAAGCTACATATTGGGAGGTTTGTTAAATACGGTGTTCACCTTGCATGAATCTACATAAAAGACTGATAATGCACTATATTTTTAAAGCCACCAGATTTGTGAGGGGAAAAAAAAACAAAGCTCTCCCACTATCAAATTTAGCCTGTGGGTGAATTTCTCTGAGCCACTGAGTGCTACTGTTGCCAAAAAACTATTAAAAAGACATTACAAGCCGCATTGTTGCAGTGGGCAACATGTTCCCTCGTTATGATGAACACACTCAGTGTGGCTTATCTCGAGTCAGTCCCACATTAACCATCCTGATGCAGTAGACTCACGAGGCTCATCAAATCTGGTTTAATCTAAGGATAAAAACACTCACCACAAAATAGCTGTTGAGACCTATTTATTTAAAGTTTAAAAGCTGCAGTGCTTGAAAAACCAATGACACTAAAAGACTCGACATCTCTGCAAAAACTGAAAGCTCTAAAAGGATATCTGGGTCTGAATTAATTAAATTTTAATTTGATATTTGTGAAGATATGAAAAGACATGAAAAACACACAGATGTTTGGCCATGAACAACAGCCACACACAAATATATTTGTCTTCTCAGTTAGTTTCTTTAACAGAAACCAAAAACACAACAAAAAATGAACAATCAGGCTGAAAATATTAAAAGTTAATATCTGTTTATGTAAATTTCTTTCCTCATTTAATGCAACGTGTTCCCAAAACAAAGAGCAGTATTGTGGAGTGAGTAATAAAAACATGAATACATATATTAGCAAAAGACTGATGAGAAACATTTGGCCTTTAAAGATTCCCCGTTATACATTAATCACATAAAGCCTACATCTGTTAACAATCTCAAAAGCCATTTCTCATCACTGCAGCTTCTCTACAGTGAACAGGCAGCCTGTTTTACATCAGCGTAACCGTCTGAATAACATCGTCTGGATCTAAGAGATGTTACTGAGTGTGGCTGCAGACCAACTCTGGCAAATTCAGATTAATTGCAGTCTGTATATATGCATCCTCTCTGATGGTCTGTAAAATTACAACATTAGCCAAATTACCCCTTTAGTAATTCAAAATCATTTGTTCTGATCAGTTTTTTTTTCACTGACAGTTGAGAGCTCCCATGGGATGCTCTCTCTCTCTCTCACACACACACACACACACACACACACACACACATGCAGACTGACAGACAGATTGGCAGCACTCACCAGGGTACTGTCTGAAGAAACCTTTGGCACTCCCAAAGTACTGCCAGATAAGCGTTGGATCTCTTTCATAATTATCTACAAACACTTTATTCAGGGCCTCAGACCAGTAAACCCCGTTCACTATATCAGGATCTGTAAATGGCGGCCACAGGGACACACACACAGGCATGGTGAAAGAAAGGAGAAAAAGAGAGAAAAGTAAATTAAATGGTGATAATGGTAACCATTCTGGTCACCATTACCGAGTGCATGGTTGACCTTTGTCCCTTATTGACCCCCCTGAAAGAGATACAATGCCTGTGACTAAATCATCCCTCCCTTCCTCCTGCTGGGTGACTCCCCTTTTGTGCTGTAAACAGAGAGTTATGGGGAGTCCATTAATGCTGAACAAAAGCCACACAGGCAATACATGGGAAGAGGTGAGAACAAGAAGCGACAGAGCAGCTACCATATGGGCAGCATCTTTCCAGAGCAGACTGCTGCTGCTTTCTTGTTATGTCTGGGCTCATATCGATCACCTATCTCCACTTCGCCCAGCCTGTCACACTGATACAGCTTCAGCTACCATTTCTCACTTTCACCACTTACTTTCCTCCCTCCCTCTCTCCTCCCCATTCATCAGCTTCCTGTAGGTGAATATCACTCACATAATCCTGAATTTAAGGCAGCCGCAGAGAAGAGGAATACACACCTTTGTTGTACATGTTGGTGGGCACCTGGACAACACTGAGGCTGAGATTGACTGAGAGGTTATTGAAATGGTAATTGGGCTCCAGGAGGAACTCTCCTCCTAGCTCCACATTATTGCCCTCCTCATCCACTTCATTGATCAGCACAGCATTGAAGTATTCATACTGCAAAAAGAGCAGACACAACAGATATTAGACATACAGATATGTTAACCAAAGCCCGCAAAAACAAAGACAGAACAGTTACTGCACACACACGACAATAATAACAATATTTATGTTCATATTTAAAATATGTAGTGGGGGAAATAATTATTTTATCCACTGCTGAATTTGTAAGTTTGTTCACAAAGTAATGAAGAGTCTAGAAGTTTTATGGTAGTTTCATTTTAATCAAGAGAGACAGAAAATCAACCACAAATCCAGAAAAAATGCATTGTATAAAAGTTAGAATTTGATTTGCATGTCATTTAGTTAAATACGTACCTGATCCCCGTCGAGCCAATCAGAAATTTGGCTGACACAGATTAGCTATTTGCCCATGTGGCACACAGATTACAATCAACCAATTACAGATACACCTGATCTCAACTCATAATGTATATAAAGCAAACTTGTACACAGAATTTCAACCTCTTGACCACTATGGGCAAGACCAAAGAGCTGTCAAAGGATGTCAGAGACAAGCTTGTAGACCTTTACAAACTAGCTACAAGACTATCAGCAAAAAACTTGGTGAGAAGGTGACAGCAGCTGGTGTGATTATTTAGAAATGGAAAAGATCTAAAATGACCATAAATCGCCTTCTGTCTTGTGCTCCATGTAAGATTTTGCCTCATGGGATGAGGATGATCATGAGAAAGATGGTGGATCAGCCCAAACTACAAGGAGCTCATTAATGACCTGAAGGTAAATGAGACCACATTTACCAAGAACACAATTGCTAGCACACTAGGAAGTAATGGATCAAAATCTTGCATCACCTGTAAGGTTTTCCTGCTCAAAAAAAAAAAATGTTCAGGCCCATATTAAGTTTGCCAGTGGACACTTAATTTGTGTCAGAGAAGACTTGGGAGAAAAAGCTATGATCAGATTCGGCTTAATTCAGTTTAGTTTTATTTATACAGCGCCTAATCACAACAACAGTCACCTCAAGACACTTTATAATGTAAGGTGGAAATGCTGCAATAGAAAACAGAAAATCCCAACAATCATATAACACCCTATGAGCAAGTGCTTTGGTGACAGTAGGAAGGAAAAACTCCCTTTTAACAGGAAGAAACCTCCAGCAGAACCAGGCTCAGGGTGGGGCGGGGCCATCTGCTGCGACCGGTTGGGGGTGAGGGGAGGCAGACAGGACAAAAGACATGCTGTGGAAGAGAACCAGAGTTTAATAATAACTACTGACTAAATGCAGAAAGGAGTATATACAAAGGATTCAGGGTCACCTGATCCAGCCCTAACTATATGCTTTAGCAAAAAGGAAAGTTTTAAGCCTAATCTTAAAATTAGAGAGGGTGTCTGTGTCCTGAAACCAAACTGAAAGATGATTCTATAGAAGAGAGGCCTGAAAACTGAAGGCTCTCCCTCCCATTCTACTTTTAAAAATTCTAGGAACAACAAGTAGGCCTGCAGAGCGAGAGCGAAGTGCTCTAATGGAAGAATATGGTACTATAAGGTCATTAAGATAAGAAGGGGGCTGATTATTTAAGACCTTGTATGTGAGGAGCAGGATTTTGAATTCTGGATTTAACAAGGAGCCAATGAAGGGAAGCCAATACAGGAGAAATCTGATCTCTCTTTCTAGTCCCTGTCAGCACTCTTGCTCCAGCATTTTGGATTAATTGAAGGCTTTTCCAGGGGTTTTTAGGACATCCTGATAATAATGAATTACAGTCATCCAACCTAGACGTAATAGATGCACAAAGTAGTTTTTTTAGCGTCACTCTGAGACAGAATGTTTCTAATTTTAGAGATGTTGCGCAAATGGAAGAAAGCAGTCCTACATATTTGTTTCATATGTACATTGAAGGATATATCCTGGTCAAGAACGACTCCAGGATTCCTCACAGTGTTACTGGAGGCCAGTGTTATGCCATCCAGAGTAAGAATCTGATGAAATCCAAATCTAGCTCTTTGGCATCAACTCAACCTGCCATGTTTGGAGGAAAGAGAAATGCTTTGGATCTATTTTCTGCTAAGGGTACCAAACTGATGGACCAACGGATAATATCTTGAATGAAAACTCTTTTAGCCAAAACACTGAATCACGGATGGGTCTTCCAGCATCTTATCCAGAAAAATTAGGCATCTTAGACCCTAAACCCCAACCAAAATGACCTTTACAAATGTTAACGCTCAAGTGTGCTCTGTCTACATCTGCAGGTTCCAAACCATGAAACCAAAAAAAAAATTAAACAATGGACACAAATGGCATCAAAAACAGACCTTTCTAAAGCAGATTACAGTTAGCACAGTTGTTGTTTTTTTCTTTATATATATTTCTCAGTTTGTCAAAAAAATTGGCACTGGATGTACAAACAAGGACTATGAGTAGAAAGTGAAACCCAACAATTTTTCTGTCCTGTCCTTCACTGCCTGCTGCTGCAGTAGAAAGACTACCTCATCCCGTGTGAGCGGCCTCTCTGTGGCCTCTAGTCCTCATTGTCTGCACTAAGAAAGAGAGCGTGAGAGATGGGGGAGGCAGGGAGGGAGGTGAGATGGGTGATGGACTCTCAACCATCCCTCCTAGGAAGAGGGGGAGCAAGCGGGCATCGTCATCAAGCAGCCTCTGACAGCTCATACCACGCCTGAGCAGCTCTCTGACGAGCTGTGGTGGTGGTGGGGCGGGAGGAGGCAGGGCGGCTGTGGAGGAGGAGAGAAACGTGCACCCTCAGCAGAATTGAGTGCTGTAGAGAGGCACGTTAACCACCAGGGTTATTACTGTAGAGCAGGCCATGGGACACTGCAGCTCTCCGAGACGGCCCGCTGACTCTTACACCACTGCAGTTAGCTGTAGGCCTTACTGCAGAGATCTGCCCTCCATTACAAACAGCTAGGCCTTACTGTATAAGCAGGCTCGACAGCTGCAGCTATCAGGTCTCACTAAACTTTGCTGGCTTTAACAGCCCTTAATCTCCACACTATCTTATCATATCGAAGTTAAAACTTGTTAGTTTCAAAGCTTTTGCTTTGTGTGATGTGATGAGTCAGATTGTTCATGGGGGAAGTGCTGCTTACAACATGAAGTCAAACAATGAAACACTGTGATAAATTCATTTATAGTAAGTATTTATAGTATAGCATCTTTAGAGATACACATCACAAAATGGTTCACAATGAAATGCCAGAACAGAAAAACAAAAGTATGACTAGAGAATTAGCATAATTGTATATGAGTGTGATTATACAAACTTAAATCTTTGTGGTGTCTATAAAGACCTTTGTTGTTGTTGTTGTTTAAATGAAGTGATTCAGATTCAAACATAGTTTTTTAAACCAATGTTAAAACATCTGAAGTAGAAAAAAAGGAATTCTCACAAAGCCTTAAAAGTATTTTTAAAAACATGCACAAAGTCAGACTTTATGTTGTTTTAATGTTTAGAGCCTGTATGAAACTATTTTATTGATGTGTCTTGTTATGCATTTGTATTAGGAGACAGAATAATTCTAAAGGAATGATCTTATGAACAACAACTTTATATTGCTCATATTTTAATATTTAATACTTTCTTTAAGGCCTACTGAAAGGAACGCTGACCCCCCAAAAAAAAAAAGAAACTAAATAAGGCTCTACTGTACAAATGTTTCGTTTACACCATCAGACCGGTTGAATTGCACTCAGGTCAGCACAAAACATCCGAGTGTCCTGAGACAAAGCAGCTGAGATAAGAGCAGCCAGCTTATCTCACTGTGGTCAGTGAAATGGTGCGTGAAAAATGTGTGGTGTCAGAGGAGGCGAGGTTGGCTGAATGATGCCAAGAGGAGTACTATAATGACATCACATCATTACCGCAGGTGGATATTGAATTTTCCTTATTATTTTTTATGGCCTTTAAGCTGAAATGCCTGTGTGATAGGCCTGTGTGATAACTGTCAAGGGCTTGGATGAGAACTTTTCTTATCTAAGAGTGTGCAACAATTTATGTGTACCAATGCAGCCACGGGAGGATTACAAAAAACTGAAAAATAAAAAACAAAAAAATGAAATAAGATCTTCAGATATTTCAGGAAATAATGTTTTTGACAAAAATATAAAGAATGTAATATTTGTGTTTCTTTGAAGGGACTCATAAATACATAAATGCATAAAAGATATAGTTTGGTTTGTGGATTATTGCTTTGAGTCTGATAAATCTTCACATTTCCTACAGATCTTATTTCTTAAATATAAAATAGAGGAGGTTGGGGGTATTTAAGTATAAGCCAAACCGTTTCAAATAGGTTAAAGACAAAAATACTTCTTCTTTATTTCACTGGTCATATATTTCTTTTAAGGTAGCATCTCTCCCTCTTGTCCCTCTTGTTCTGTGGATGTGAACAGCAAAGAAATGGACAAGAGAACAAGGTGACAGAATGTATTCATATGATGTAAATGCTTCTATTAACTGTAAAGTGCTCCAGTTATTTCAGTGTTTTGTTGCTCGAGTGGTTTTCCAATCTGCAGCCATGGAAGTGAAACAATGCGCCACGCAAAAGAGTTTCATTTATCTCTGTCCAGTGGACGGAGAGAGAGCGAGGGAGAGCGGTAACAAACGCCAGAAATACTGCATTCCCTCTGCAGAGACCAGGGAAGCTCTCAGCGCGCACTGGAAATCCGCAATGAGAGCCGCTAAATAATGTCCCCAACAAAGCCCGAGCGCATGAGCAGATCCTGTGAAGTATAATTAAATTTAGAATGACTTGTCTCCCTTCCCTTTTCTTTCTGGTTAACCTACAGACCGCCCTCTAATAGACTACCTTACCTGAGGGGGAAAATTGGTGGTACTACAAAATATAATACCATGCACAACAACCCGAAGCCCATAATTGTGCTCGCAGAGGGTGAGATAGATCTTAATCTCCACTGTGTTCTAGTTAGTGTTAATTACAGTATGTAAAAGCTTAAAGGCTCTGCAGCCTAATTTAAAAAAAAAAAAACATGGTTATGAGTTATGGCGGTATTGGCGCCGCAGCCTTCACTGTGTGAGGCTTGACTTATCAAAGAAACATTATGTATCAAACCGCTGGCAGGACGTCAGAGTGAAGGGCGCTGCCAACGCAATTAAAGACTTTTAGGGCCTATTACCCTTCTCTCACCTTGCAGCCGCTCCTCCCCTCACCAACTAAAAGATGATTCATCGTGATCTATGACAGTGACACGCCACTTTAAAAAAAATCACGTCTTTCCTTTCCTTTTCTTTTGCAGCCTCACCTGCAGGTCGGGATTTTCCTCATGCTGATGATGCGCTTCTTCGGCCGCCTCCACGAGTCGCTGAGAGGAGAGAAGTGTTGCTTAATAAGAGCAAAACTTAAAAAAAAAAAAATGCATGTTTAAAATATACAAACTCTTCCGTTCATACATGGTGACTGTACAGAAACTGTTACGACACTGCGTAAAACTTGGCGTAGCTTCGAGACTTCCACAAATTTCCCCCGAGGCGTTAACACTCTGCTGCTTTATTTTTTTTTTCTGTTTCTCAGACTTGCTGTTTGGACATTGCTCTGCTCCTCGATAATTTCCAAAGCGCAGCGAATGACATTTCACCAAAGAGGAACGTGATCGAGGACCGTAGCACTGCTTTAAATTAAATCTTAGAATGAAATCGGCAGCATGTGAAGATTTCTGTCAGCGCTCTCCAGAACTTACGAAAATGATATGTTCTCAAAATTCAGTCGATTAATTCTTGACTGTCCTCGCAGCATTTTAAAGGGGAAAATGTACATAAAATATAGGCAACTGCTGCAGAGAGCAGGAGCGGAATGATTGATGGAGGCAGGTTGGAACGGGATTTTGATGCCTTTCACCAAAGCAGAGCTAACTTCTGGAATAGATTGATTCAGAGAAATATGCTTGACTCCGGGTTTCCCGGGAAACCGCAGGTAAGCAGGTAATTAACATCTGTCACGCGTGTCAAAACAAACTGCTATATAAACACAACTGCGGCTTTTTCCGCCGACTCCTGAGGATAAATTCAATTGACCCCAAAGCGAGTTCTAGTGGTGTCAGCAGTTGTCGAATAAAAGCAGCAGGAAATAGGTTAAATCTATTTTATTTATTTATTTATTTATTTTTTGTGGTAGGCTTGTGTATGAATGTCTTTTTTTCACCCTTAACACTTGAGAACAGCGTCGATTTACAATTTGGAGCAAAGCGACGACGCAGTCAGACTGAGATAAACCTGAAACTGATTTTGTTTTTGCACGTGTCCGTTTATTTATATATTTAATGTGTATTATTCAGCCGCACTTCAAACTGATTCCAGCCGGGTTTTTTTTTATTAAATTAAATCTGTGTATCCGGTGTCATTTGTGGCCCGAGTTGCCATGAATTATCGCGCACATGGGACAAGGCGCAGGGAGATAAACGTTATCATTTCCCAGCAGTTCGTGCGAGGCGTAGCATTAAAATGGTTACAAGCTCCTGTGCGCTGAGGTCGCAGACAGGCTGCTGCTGTGAGGCTTGACTTCACCTCAGGCCCAGACTGTAACAGACTACATTCACGACTACACTTCAGATCCACGTAATCTCTCAAAGTTTCTCAGATCGGTGACTACTCTTTTTATTTTCTTCCTGGTATTCACGAAGTTACGTATTATTGTTACCAAAAAAAATGCACATAAAAAAAGCAAAGCCAGCAAAAGTCATTGTGGTCACTGTTACTGAGGATAACCCCTGTAAATTTTCATACTCCCTTTATGAGAAACAAAATAAGCATAAATTGTTGACTTGATCAGACTCCAGATTGTTTCTCAAAGCTAAACTCTCACTGACACAGTTAGAGCTGTTTTTAATTGTCAGGTGCGTCAGAAAACATTAAACATTGAAGCTCAAGTTAAGTAAATGAGAAGGGAAGAATTTGAAAAAACAAACAAACAAAAAAACAAAAAAACCCAAAAACCTTATTTCAGCAAAAAAAAAAGGAAAGGAAAAAGACTGATTTCACCCCTATCCCATACATGCCCTTACCCTGACAAATTTAAATGAATATATTGTACTATAAATGTATTTTTCTGATAAATAAAAATTCAGTAACACGGCCTACCCTTGTTGCTTCGGCTTTTCTCCGGAACATTTCCTCCATCTTCACAGCCAAGTTCTTGACCACTTTCATACCATCAATCTCTTCCACTCTGACTGACTTTTCAAATTCTTTATATTTCTGAAAATAACCAGAAGAATCATAAAGTGTGGCGCTGACAGGGGCAACAGCTGTGTGTCCTGTAACATGGAGAGCATAGTTTAAACGTAATGAGATCTCAAGACTGATTAACCCATTCCTTAGATCTTACTCAGCATGACAGGGAAAGAAACAGATAATTAACATCTTCTGTGTGTATATTTGTATGCATATTTAAGCCTTATTGTTTCACTGTATCCACTATAGAAATGAGTAGATTGTTAAACAAGGTTTAAAAGCTTTCACAGGTTGGCTGACGGGCTGCATGCAGCTAGTCTCAGGTGAACATAAAATCCATGCTGGGACACAAAATGACTGATGGTCTTTATCTGGTCTCAGTTACTGGTTGCACATGCCGCATCTTCCTCGCTGATTGGCTGGAGAAGGCCATGTTGGGTGGCCGGGGAGGGGGTGGAGCTGGATCTGAAGGCTATGCATGGTAAGAGGGTAATTGAAATGGAGTCAAAGCACAGAAGAAAGATAATAACGTGTCAAGCTTGGGCGACTCTGGGTAATGAACTACACCTCACATAATGCTGATTCTGCTGGATGCACAGGACCTCCAGTGATACAGAACAAAGCCCGTCACAGCTCGAAGGAATATAACATTACATAATCCCACACCTGCCTGCCGCACACACACACACATACACACACATGCCAAGTAAACACAAAAAGCTTGATCCTCCCACACTCTCCAGTCAGCCACTTCATGCACACATCCAGCAATTGTATCTAAAAATAAACACAAGCCACTAAAGGCTCGTAGCACGTCCAATATTACATGTTACGGGTACAGGATATACAAAAAACACACACAAACCAGTACATGAGGCGACAAATTACCTACTGAAAGGAAGAGTGTGGACTTTCAGTGGAGCAGAACAGTTCATTTCACGCCTGTCCTCCTCGCCCCAGCACCCTGAGTCCCCAGTCCCACCCCAGACCCCCACCTTCCTACCTCCCACCCCTCCAAGTCATCAAGTGGAGGTTAAGCCCCATCCATCAAAAACACTCATCACTATTATTGATTAGAGTAATGACCAATGCTTGAGTGCTGGGAGCCGGAAGAGCCAGTCTTTTCCCCCTTCTTTGTGAAATCGGGTAAATCACCATAAAAAGCATCTAATGATCAGCCTTAATGACCAGCCCCTAACGACCCGTCAGTTCCCTCACAGCTCACTGCTTTGTGCTGACTGGTTCAGTACAGCTCTCTCCAGATATGCCTCCATGAACCGCAACATAAGCAAAGTGCTTACATACAGACAAAGAAAAAAAAGTATATTTGCAGGGCATCATGAAAAAGTCTTTTTTGTTCCAATTTGATAAAAAAAAAAAAAATAGAAGGGGAGCTTTATATACAGCTGTGTTTCACTTTCAACCACACATCTTAGCTTAAATTCAAAAGAAGTCACCTCAGAACAAGAAGATCCTAGGCTGGGACCCTGAAGACGTCTTCTAATTGCAGTTTGAACACTCTCTCCATGCTTGCGTGGACTTCCTCTGGGAAGTCCGCCTTCTTCCCACCCTCCAAGACAGGCGGGATTCTTAATCCTGCTGCTGCCCTTGACTGAGGTGGTGCCCTCAGAGCTGGAGTTGACACCTGGACGTGGCGCTGTGATTGCCCACAGCTCCTAAAGTAGCAATGTGGATCAATGCATTAGTATTAGCAAGAGTCATGCACAGATTCATGTACTTAACAAGAGGAAAGTAAAGGTTATAAACAGCAGACCGGGAAGATGACAGTGTTCTGACAAGAAAAATGGAAACACTGTAATACAGTCCTCTATACCAGTTTTGTAATTAAAGCCTCACATAAATTTAAAGATTTCCCTATTTTTATTGCCACACATATGAAAGGATAACTCGAATATGACACCACCACAAAGAACAGCTTTACGATACAGTGAAAAAGAACCTGAATATTTAACTGTAGCTATACAGCACTGCCGAGCTCCTGCACTGCACCGCATTACATCACACTTAAGTGAGAAGGTCAGGAGAAGGAGTATGCACACTCAAAAACTTACTCAGTAAAAGTTGCTTTTCAGTTTAGAGACATGCGGCATGCTTACAGCATTCATCTCTTCGAGCTAAGCTGAAATTGCTTGTACAACCTTTCAACATACAAAGTTTTTTTTAAACTTTTTTCACTTCAAAATTAGATGATTCAGCAGTTTGAAGTTAGACTAAATACGTGGGAGAATCTACAAGATTTCCAGAGACACAGCCATTAAAACACAGAATGTCCACTTTGACTTCTTAGCAGCAATAAAACATGACTGCATGTTATTTTCCCAAACGCTGGGATTCATAACTGTCATCCTAACATTCATGCAGGGTCTTTACCTTACATCATAAAGCACTTGGTGACTGTTGTAATTCAGTGCCTTATAAATACAATTGATAAACCCTCACTTGGGTTACTGCAAATAATTTGGTGTTTTTTTCTTTTAAATCTTTTTACATGGAACCCTGTAAAAAAAAAATAATTCGAAGTCTTTGCACACAGTGCTATAAGCCTGCACAGCTATTCTGTATTCATGCACAGCTCCTACAGCTGTTTGCTTTGCAGTCCCTGGTTTGGTCACTTTTAAGGGAAACCTGCAGTTTACCATTCATCCCCAATGAACACTGACCACCTTTTTACACCTCAGGCCTGTGACTACAGCGCAGACCTCTGCCATCATGTGGTCAGAAAGTTAAATCTACTGCATTGGACCGTCGCTCATTCTCCCGAGGTTTCACTTGTTCATCTTGTCACTCCCCTACACCCTCTATCAAACTCCACCACACTTATTTAATTTGTCCCCTTGTCACAATCATATCCAGAGGTTGAAACTCTTGACTCCAGAGAGTTAACTGGAGACATGAGATGAGAGAGGAATCAGAGCCATGGTTAATGGGCCGTATCATGAACAAATACACACACACACAAATGTGTGCATGCGCACAAAAACACATGCACACACATATACACAGAGTGCTCTACCAAGCACACCTGAGTCTCCTCCAGAATAACGCATCAGCATTCAGCTGAGACACGGAAATGTCTCTGCAGTCATTAGATAGCACTACAGCATACAATGGATGTAACTGCATGGCATTCAGACAAAGGAAAAATCCATCCATGTTAAAAAATAACATAAAGGAAATCTACCTTTTGCAGTAGCTGCGAACCAGAATATTTAGCAGATATTGATTTAATTTCTCCCCCAAATGCAGAGGCCCAAAGCTTTACGCTAAGAAAAAAGACAGAAAACGACAAGGCAATTTATCCAACAGTTCTCTACATAAAAGAGAAGAAGCAAAATTTAACAAGACAAGACAATAGAGTAGAGAGTACTTTGAGTATTTAAAATATAAAATCCTTTTGATCTATCATTTTAAGCTTCCTTTATGAAATGATCAGTGAGATTATTGAAGAAGATTATCATAAACCTTCACTTTCCTGATAAAAGTTTATAATCTGATGATCTAAACTACAGTTATTGAACCTTCTTATAAATATTGTCTACGTGGCATCAAAATTTTGCACTGTGAATATTAAATTAACATCATTTCAGCTGACAAACTTGCCTTTTTATTCCTAAATGGGAAGTAGATTTATTTAATGATATGCTAATTTTAAAAAGCCCATGAAACACTGAATACATGTTTCAAAAATAATGTGTTGCAGGTCAACTGTCTCCATGTGCAAAACAAACTTTGGTAAAAAGATAATCCTTCTACCGCTTCCCAAATGGTTTCTCAAATATCCAAAGGGGGAGATTTTTTTTCCTTTGCACAGTTTTTATTTGTTTTCAAAATCTGTCCATTTCACATTAAATTGCACCTTAAATGAACTTGCTAGGAGAAAAAAAGTATTTTTAAAATATTTTACAGGTAGATGCACAGCACTAACTTCCATATAAGTGAGCGTTAACTGCAGTGGAAACTAGATTTATTTACATCTTACACTTTATTTTAGATTTTACAGTCTTTGATTTAGACATTTTCAGAACAAATGAAGCTTGGTAAAAACTTATTTCATTAAATTATACAGCATTGAAATAGGTGTCTACAATCTGCTACAAATAGGCCTACAAATAGTTATAACAAAGAAAATGTAAATCACTTGCAGCTAAACAGTTATGTGGGCATTAAATTACTTACATTAGATTACACTTGTATAGGACTGGTTGAGGATTCCAGCCATAACACTTCACACTTATGTGTGTTTTATTATAATGAAGAGTGTGTCTTCTTTATTGCAACTCTTAAAAAATAAAATGATAAAAAATTCCCCTTTAAGAAAAAGATGCTGTAGTCCATCATATTAAAATGTCTTGTTTTATGAAAAATGAATAGGAGCGTCATGCTTACATTTATGACAGCAAATGCATGTATAACTGTAGATAAACAGGTAGCATTCACTGCAAAGAACGTTTAGGTCTGCAGTTTAGTTTCCAGATATATCTAAATTCCTTAACCTTATTTTAATTTTTACAACATTTTTTGACATGCATCCAAGAGGTAAGCGGTATTTTATGAGATGCAAAATACGTTTGTTACTAGATACATTCATTTAAATCTAGAACATAATGCATGATTTGAAACGCGGACGTTGTGGTAGTTTAATTATCTGTAAGTCACAAATCGACACGTTCAATGCGAATCAAAGTTGCACAGCAGTTTCTCACTCACACTGACAGAGGGATCCCTTGCTGGGACCCTACCACCTCTACCACATTCAAGCCGACGAAGATCCAGAGCAGAAGAAAGCTGGTGCTGCACACGTGGGAGAACAGGATCCTCCAGTTTCCCTCCATCTCCAACTCTCTTTATAAAATGTGGGTACAGTAAAATCCAGTCCCGGCACCGTGCTGGACCGCTCGACCCCAGTGCACCTTCTCAAACCCGCGCTTCTGCCAGCACGTATCCTACTGTACACGGCTGTATGGACGAGAGAGAGAGAGAGAGAGAGAGAGAGAGAGAGAGAGAGAGAGAGAGAGAGAGAGAGTATTACACTCCAGCTTGTCTCTCCAACCTCTCTGCTCCATTGCCTTATCTGAAAATGGGGGGAAAGCCCTTACTCGGCTCTCCGGTGCAGGAATCGCGATTTCTGTGTGTGAGAAAGCCTGAAAAGCTCGGAGAGGCAGGAGATCACTTATATCTAGCAAGACTTCATGCGTTTTCATTTCCACCTCAGCAGAGCAGCACACAGGTGTATGAGACTCTGAGCTGCAGAAGGGGGAAATCACAATGCTGTACTTCTGTACTTGTCTTCTGTCAGGTCGATGGAAACTGGCACTGAATTGTCCTAAAGTTGTAGCATTAACGCTGACGCAGCAGTATAACTGTACACGGCCGCTGGACCGTGCTGCCTCCAGTGTCCAATCTTTTGCCGGTATAAAGGTAATCAGGTGGTGCAAAACGTACTTCCTCTTTTTAAACACATATAAATGGTTAAATATGAATTCTGCTTGGCGTTTGAAGGGGGCATTGTTCACATAAATTGTGGCTCTGCGGGTAATAATGAGACTGCAGATGTGATGAAAGCTTCCGCACTGGCTGCACAACAAAGGAAGAGAAAACATTCAGTTATTTGGTTTAGCGAAGATGCGGGTAGTCAACCAGAATGAAAGAGAAGAAACACTAATGGGTAACCGTGGAGGGGGGGGAAGAAGCTCGTCTATGATTGGATGAAATCCTGCCGAATGAATCAATCATGGTCACTCAGTGCAACTTTATTTTAAAAACGTCAGTCCCGCGAATTATTTGGGGCGTTGTGAATAAGCTCCTCTCTTGTGGAAACAGTGAAGGTGCAACTAAATGGCTTGCAATAAAAGTGCTGGATTGTGCTCAGTTTTCACTCTCTGGTATTCAGTCAGGCCGAAAGATGTCCCCATCGTCCTGCACCTTAAAGGCTGATTAGGAGGCGATAATGATGTCAAGGCAGCAGGCGGGTTGATGCAGCACGCCTCCCCTCCACCACCACCCCCTCCGTGCCACCATCACCTCACCGGGAATCCTGTTTCGACTTGAAGCTTTTATTAGTTTAGTAATTGCATCATACATCAAAGTTGTGAGGAGCCTCTGCTGCCTGCGACGTGTCGATAAGGCGCCCGCATGTTGGATGACGGACAGTATCATCCAATGTCTTCTCTCTGACCGCCCGCTCTGTTCAGCGGCTCCCAGAAAGCTTTAATTAAGTAAATAAAAGCAACTCGCTTTTATTATCCTTAAGGTCCTTTGCTTTTATCGAGCTAGTTCAAGACGCTTACTGTAGCTCAAGGTGTGCTGTCCTTGAGCAAGCAGTGGCATGGTTTGAGGTTTTCATGTATTAGGATACAGAGTTCATTGACTACATTTCTTATGATCTCCACCCACAGAATGCAGCTTGGGTATATTTCAATATATCTTGTTCTCGTCGCTGCAGTGTTTTATGTAAAGCAGCCTATAGAGAACCTGAGTTATTCCAGGGTCTCTTTTTAAGCATAAATCTGTGTTTTCAGGTAAAAATTTATTTACTGATCTGTAAATTGTACTGGCCCTATCAGCTGAAAGTAGAGTCTGATTAGCTTAAGTCATAATTCAGCTAATCAGGTGCTGAGTTTGATTTACAGCAGCATGAGATAAAATATGATCAATTGAGGTTTGTCTAAGCAACTCTGGTTTATAGTGTATCAGAAAAAAACGTGATTCTAGGGGAAAGCAATCTATTTCCTTGATCATTCTCTGATCCCTGACACTTTTCCTCCTGAACTCCAGCTTGATTGCTTTTACTTCCAGTCTATATTGGTCCTCATGGACCCTCTGGTCCCACCCCAGAAAACGTTCACCAAAAGACAGACTTCCAAGCAGTAAAACGTAGTCAAGGTGTAGTCATAATAATATTGTGAGGGGGATGGATTTGGTCCATGCCCTTTGACCTCTATTGTCATGATATGGATCTATGTTGCCTGATATCTGAACAAGTTGCCTAAATGCAGGCTTGTTTTTTTGTTCTTGTTTTTTTTTTTAAACAGACTTAGTTTAGTTTAGTTTAGTTTAGTTTAGTTTAGTTTAGTTTAGTTTAGTTTAGTTTAGAGTGGCTTGAACTTGATTCTTCTGTAGTTGAAAAGACCCTGGAGTGTTTGTGCTTTGTTGACCTCTTGGACTGTCTGGGCTCTTCTGAAGTCTGTTCATTTACTGTCCAGCCTTGAGCTAAAGGTATACCTGAGACTACATGCTTGTTAGGGCAGTTGGTGTTTATATGCATTACTTTAGGTAGGTGTGTAAATGTTGAACTGGGCTGAATGATAACCATTAAGAAAGTAATGGTTGAGACACCTTCATGAATGGGAAAAACAGAGGGCTGCAAACACTGAATACACTCAAGAACAAAAAGGCCAGGTTAGACTCTGTAAAAAACAAACAAACAAACAAACAAACAAACAAACAAACAAACAAACAAACAAACAAACAAAAAATCATCTAAAATAATCCTCAAGTCCACAATTCTGTTTGGAGATATGATACCATGATTGACTGGCACCAGAAAGATAGGAAGAGAAAATTAAGGAGAAGGAGAGAATCAGCTATCTAAAGCATGCCAAATATCTGATGAACATGATGGAGACCATGTTATCACACAGGCATGTACGGCTACCAGTGGAACTAAGCTATTAGTGTTTGTTGATGATGTGACTTCAGATACAAGTACAGAGGCTGAAGTGTACAGGCCTATACTCTGTTTAGATTCAGCCAAATAATGTTAAACAGACCAGACAGCACTTGGATAGTGAGTTTCTTAAGACAAAAAAATGGGATGTTCTTTATTAGCAAAGTAAGTCACCTGATCTCAGCTGCTTATTATCTCAGATAACAAGCAGCAACTAAACGTGGCTGCAGTAAAGATCTGGCAAAGCATCTCAAGAGAGGAAACACAGCAACTGACATCAAAGTATTAAAATTAAATATTACAAATATTATCTTTGAAATTAAGTTAGATCATCAAATTACCGTTGTGCCTCTGAAAATGAACATACAGTAAATGGTTAACTGAAAGCAGTGTGAGTATCTGTATTTACTGTCCTCAACTAAAAGTAAATATTTCCAAATTTATTTCGCAGAATTTATAATATATATATATTTATTTATCGTACATTGTTTTGTTAAACACAGATCTACCCACCAAAGTCATGTTATACCATGCATAAATACAATATTACATGCAAGCTAAATAACAGCTGTTCATTTTACTGTGTGCATACTTTATTAGCAGGGTAACAATAGCATCAAGGTAAAAACAGAAAAGTCAGAAAAGTCAAACAAGGGCACTGAAGGAACATGGAGTGAGGAGTAGTGACACAGTAACACACAATTGCACAAAGTGCTCTCTAGTTACACAAGTAAGATTAGTGCAATAGCTTTCCTAAGAGCTGTCAACAACAACACGGTCTTTATGAGCAGATAGATTTACCCAGGAGATGTTCTGGATGTGTTCAAATCTGTCAAAAATATTTTGGGGAAGTAATTTGGAACAACAACATTTCAATATCAAAGTGCTTTCAGTGATCTGAAAACAGTTTTAACATTCTCATAAAGGTATGAAAAGTAAAGTTTTCCTGGATGAGACAATTTCCAAGAATTCAAGTAAATGTTAACCGACAACAGTACGGCCTCTGATAGTGGGATGGGCTTCTTTTTTTACCACTTAGGTAAGATTTTGTTTCAAAATGAAAGAGAAGTGCTATCATCTGAATTAAAAAAAGAAAAAAAATCTTTTCATCAGTGCTCTGGAACCCACGACCCAAACAGTTGTAATCTGTGTCTTGACTTGATTGAAAATAAGCCTCTTAAAGGGTTAAACATCGGACACCTCTTGGCATGTTCTCTTGATAATCTGGAGGATTAACCTCACCTTGCAACCCCAGCAGCTGCGGATAACTTAATTCAGGCCACTTCCAATGGTCATTCAGTCTCATGTATTCAGCAAAGGCCATGACTGAGTAAACTGTTCTGGCTTGCTGTGCCATATGTTATTAAGTCTAACATATAAATACAGATCACATTTCATCATCAAAAATCGGTTGTGTTTTTTTCTTTACTTTTTAATCACTGCTGTGAATTTGTGTAACACATTAATTAGTAATCCAGCTAGCAGTGAAATAGTAATATAATAGTAATATTACACTTGTAACGTGTTGTTATAAATAAATATAGATCAAATAAAAATATTTATTTTTACTTGATGATTAGGTTCAATCCTAACCTTTGCACTTGTTAAAGTGTTTGCATCTTGTTGTTGTTTGTCTGAGTTCTGGGTTTAGGTGGAACTTTACAGAGTTATTAATAGCACATCACCGTAATCCTGAGTCCAAACAGCCCGTTACATGAGTTTGTAGCTAAAACGTAACCGGTTACTTCATCGCTTGTTTAATCGAATCTCTCTTTAAGAACTAGTCTTAAGCCAGCCTTCAGAATAAACTTTGTTGCACACAGAGAGACAAAATTGTTCACATCAAACTAATTCCACATAATATAATTAATGCAATGATATATTTACCATTGTCATTATCCTACACAACAAGCACTTCATGGCTTTGTCACCCTGAAGTAAATATTTTATTCATATAGACTATAAAAATACTCAATATATATGTTTTGCTTTCTGACAGAAATCTGTTATTAGTAATATAGTTTCAAAATTAAGTTTGTTGAAGACATTTTTATGCCAACATTCAAGAGAAAAATATTTTAAATCCTCGGACCATTTTGTATAATCCTTCCTTCCCCAACTCACTCAAATCCTAAAGATAAAACTACTCTTGAAGAAAAAAGGATAATTTAATCACATTTGAACTAATTTGTTACACTATTACTGTCATTTTATTGATCTAAAAAATAATTTCCAAGAAAGATGATCATGTTTCTTACGCTGCTGTATTCAAATTTAGCAACTTAGAGAGTTTAATTATGCCTATGCTTTTTCTATACAGAGCAGTAGCACTAAAAGATGCATATTTGAAAAAGTTACAGTTTGATTTTTTTTTTTTAATATACATATGTCCTCATCTCAAGAAGTCACTAGGATGAGTGAGAAAATGTTTCTCCCACAGAAAACGCAACGTCTAGATGAACAGAATCAACTTTTTGGGGCACACAGTCTTAATTACAGTAGTTAGCACATGTTGTGAAACACCTCTCTCTAAGCATTTCACAGACAACTAAATCAGCAGTCTGATTTAGTTGTCCTCTGTGAGGGGGAGCAGTCACAAATAATCTTATATTATTGTATTTTTATTTTTGTTGTATTGTCTTGTTTTTCTTCTGTACTTGCTCAGTGGGTTGAGCGCAGCAACAAGCACTGCCTGTTTAAATCCTTTTACAATTAAGAAAAGGGTGGGGGATCAAGGACCATCATTTTGGAGGAATTACTCTTTGGTAAGTCCAGATCTGGAGGATTTATTCTTAGACTCGAGTCGTCTAATCTCCACTGTCACACTCGAGTAGTGAGATATTGAACTCTGAGCACCTCCAGGGAAGAAAAGACGACCATACCACTTTTTTTTCTATAGTTTTGCACCCATGCAGCACTCTGGATCTTTGCAAAATGCTTCTTTTTACCTGGGTCCGCAGGGGGAACCCTCTCTTCCACGGGCTGGCTTCATCATTCTGTCCATCATTATGGCCATTTTTACTGGTCCGGCCATCACCCTCAACGCTACAGTGATTATTGTGTCCCTCATGTACAAGCAGCTGAGGCAGCCGCTCAACTATGCTCTAATGAACATGGCTGTGGCTGATCTGGGCACAGCCATGACCGGAGGAGTGCTTTCTGTGGTCAACAACGCCCAAGGGTACTTTTCCCTGGGCAGAACAGGCTGTGTGATGGAAGGTTTTGCTGTGTCCTTGTTTGGTAAGTTCAAAGAATACCACATGGAGTACAGTGTCATTAAAAGTACTTTCACCTCCACTAGCGTCCGTGAAAATTCAAATTTTATTTTATTTACTTATTTATTTATTTTAGGTATCACATCTCTGTGCACCGTTGCTCTGATCGCAGTGGAGAGGATGTTTGTGGTGTGTAAGCCACTGGGACAAATTACCTTCCAAAAGAAGCATGCAGTCGGAGGTGTTATATTATCTTGGCTGTGGTCCCTGACATGGAACCTGCCTCCATTGTTTGGATGGGGAAGGTATGAGTTGGAGGGTGTTGGGACATCCTGTGCGCCAGACTGGCACAACAGAGACCCTCAAAATGTCTCCTACATCGTGGTTTACTTTGCGGTGTGCTTTGCTGTTCCTTTTGCCATCATCCTGGTATCCTACACCAAACTAATGTGGACGTTACACCGGGTGAGCTATTATAGATCAGCGTTGAAAAAATAACACGCATACTTTTAAGTTATGGTGTTAAAGTCATCTGCGGGATTTGTAGCGCAATGGAAGTATGTGTTTGAATGTACATTATAACTCTGATCACTAGTATTATGAAGCGCCTTGAGGCGACTTATGTTGTGATTTGGCGCTATATAAATAAAATTGAATTGAATTGAATTGAATAGTAAAATCTCTTAATTTTAAATTTATCATATTTAACTGACAGCTTTAGGCTACACATACTACTCACAATAAAGACAATATACTATAAGAAGTGTGTAAACTTTATGATACAGTGTTTTATTTTTCTGTTTTTTAAAGGTTAAATCAGTTCTTACCAGCTTTTTTAAAATTCTAATCCTGTTCAGTAAAGTGTTTAGTGTCTAGCTGGGGCTTCTTGTCACTTTCAGTTCAGTCTTGAATCTTACTGCAGAGATGTTTCCTCTCTAAATGTCTTTAGTGACCCTATCAGTAACACACCATTTTACAGGTATCAAAGATGGCTTGTGTGGAAGGTGGCGCAGTGGCTAAAGGGGAGATGAAGGTGGCGTCCATGGTGATCCTGATGGTCCTGACATTTCTGATCAGCTGGATGCCGTATGCCACCCTGGCCATGCTTGTGGTGTACAACCCAGATGTGAAGATTCATCCTCTGGTGGGCACAGTGCCTGTTTATCTGGCCAAGAGCAGCACTGTGTACAATCCCATCATCTATATCTACCTCAATAAGCAGGTAATAATTGTATTCAGCCAGATATGGTAAACACATTGAGGGGAACTAGTGAATCAACTCTTTTTTCCGTCACATGAGCACCACCCAGTGGGGATAAAATGTATTACACAGCTATTCAGGAAATACAGGAATAAATACAACACTGTTTCTGTTGGTATTATATAACTTACAGATTTGATATATTTTACGTTGAATATTCCAGTTTTAATGAGAAATTTTTAAATTTGTCTACAGTAAATAAACCATTTCACCCCAGTTTAAAACGAGCAAAGGGTTTAGAGTCTATTTTTGTTTGTTTTTAATTTTACAGTTACCTTCACATATGATCAATTCTCCCATAAAGCCAGTAAAACATATTTTCAATAGACACAATAGACACACAGGAGGGGTTGTAGTTACAGACATGTATGTTTTTCTTAACTGCATATTTCTCTGCTTACAAAAGCCTTATTATATGTTTATACTCTCTTTTTAAAGCATATGTGTAGGGTTGGCAATGAGTTACATTTTAAAAGTTATTTTTATTTTGTCACACTTTAATATCACTGTTAGAGTGTTTGTTTTGTTGTATATGATATAACCTATAATCTAAAAGCCTATCTAATGTACGTAGTTTCTACTGTATATGCTGATAAATCAGAAATGTTATTATTGACTTACAATAATAGACTGTGATATATGTTTCCTTTAGTTCCGTAAATACGCTGTACCCTTCCTGATGTGCGGGAAAGAGCCATGGGAGGACAATGAGGCATCGGAGGCGACAACAACTGTGGAGATAAACAAAGTGTCTCCTTCCTGAAATGTGCAAATGCAACATGCTTGTAAAAATTCATTTTGCAGACGTCTTCTGTCACATTACACAAACGTCAGTGAAGTTATGCGTTTGAATTATTTGTTTTTATTTGCGAGGCGACACTCACAGCAACTGTCTGTCTGCTAAAAAGTGTAGAATGCAAAGAGATTAGAACAGCATTTCAGCATAAGTTTATTCAATGATGATCAATAGAAAATAAAATATCAGTATCGATTCAAAGAAAATCAAGGCCAAAATAAAATAAAATAAAAAATACAAAAAATGTATTGATACAAAACCTAGAGGGTTATAGTAAAGCATTTGCTACTAAAAGAAAAGATGTTTACTCAATAAAAACATTAAGGAGCAGATATCAAGACTTTCAAGTAGAGAACATTATCATGGGTCTTTCCATATTGTACATATATTACATTATCTTCTATTTTAATACAGCTTTCTGAACATTAATAGTAGTAATAGTAATTATAATCATAACAAGATGAAGAAAACTAATAGAAACGTTCAAATCAACATGTGTTTCTCTGTAAACTGGTACTTGATCATTTTATTTTATTTTTTCTCCTACCTGCAAAACAGAGGAACAGTGCACCTTGAAAAATGTTTTTAATACTCTTTCATTCCCAGCATTATGAGGTGAGGTGTAAATGACAAATATAGATTCCACTAAACCATACACACAGTCACAAAAAGTACAAAATTGTCTCACCTTAATACACAAATCTGTTTAGAAAAAGGAGAAACAAAAAGCACTATACAGTTACTTGTGCAAAGACAAACAGCTATGTGCTAATATTTAAATACCATTGGTAGACTGAACCAAATCATTATATTCTTTTTTTCTTTTTTCAGGAATCCCTGACATGAGGTAAAAGTAAGTTCTTTTAATCTTTAGTTTAACACAACTTTTAAAAGTGTTTACAAAATAATGCATATCTTCAGTTCATCAGTACTGTAATTGCTACGAATAGTACAATGTGCCTTTTATGTGCATTGGTCCTTTTTGTGACAGTTATCAACAAAAGGACTACAACACTTTTTTTTTTTTTACTCACAAACAATTCAAAGAGCCCTTTCAATGTGCACACAAAATGGAAAACCTACATTTTCATGACAGTATTCGGTTGAATTAGAGTACAGTATGCACTCGCCTACAACAGCAGGTCACATTAACCCTTAAACGCTCTATGGTAACGCCTGAAATAGCCCACCTCAATTTATTTAGTCCAGTATCTTTATGCAAGAGAAAAACGGATGATGAATGGTTAAAAGATATTTTGTTGCCTTGTGTTTTTAAACTTGTGGGCTCCAGCTACTCCTTTATTTAAACGTACCCAGCGTGGGGTTTGCCGTTCATTTTCATACAGTCACACTAAAATCCACGTTCAGCCCTAGTTAATCTCAACGAATCCACTGTGGGATACTGGGACAAACAGATAAGCTGTGACAATGATATGTCTTCACCAATGCCTAACGAGGTATACTATACGCAGGAACCAGGGAGGCTGAGAAAGAAAGGTTGGGGGTGTGGGGGTTAGTATTGCTTTGCCTCTCTGCAGCATCCTGACACCAGGACACCCTCAGTACTTTCACCTAGAACACATGTTGGGGCTGTTTCCGGCCCTTGGATGTGTGCATGTGTCTTCTGCCACCTAAGCCCTCTCCACATACAGCATGAAGGCTAAGATGTGATAGCTAAGATTCGGTACAAAGGTCTAACGAAACCCTGCCATGACCAACAAAGAGTGAAATTCCCAGCATGAGCTTCGAAAGTGTTAATTTATCCCTGTTATTACCATCTATCAGTTTTCGTTCTTTCAGCAGCAAAAAGGCATTTCAGTAGGGGCTGACAAAAACCTAGGTTTGACTCCGAAGCCAACTGAAAAAAGCAGCATTGTTAATGCACTACGCATTTTAAAATACTGTGCACAAAATATGCAAACAAATGTGTTCGTCACATCTGTGAGAAATTTCAGCACTGGATCCTTGAGGCTTGCCTTCTAAAAATGCTCCATTGTCGGTTTGATGAAGTAACAAGTGTACTCCTATGCTAAGGAAACAAAGCATATCTTGTGCGGTAGTGTCGCCACATAAGCAGAACCTCTAAAGAATGCTGTCGTCATAGGCAAAATAAAAGGTGCATATTGGCAAAAAAAAAAAAAAGCAAATAAATATCCGAACAGTTTAACTAATAAAATAATGCAAGTCTGCTTTTATAGTATAACATGAGTCACGAGGGTCCATATTGCTGATCTTTTAAATGATACATAATTACAAAATATAGAATATCTCTTTACAAAGTTTCTTTTGTTATATAATACAATTTACAGCATATCAACTATGAAATATTAATCAGGCTATTCTAAAGTGTTAAAATAACCTGCCTGCTAGTGCATTTATCACAAATGCTTTAGTTGCTTGAAAAGTACATATCTCAAGTTGAATGATGCTATAAGTAGGACTGTTAGTTCCTGCATAATCTGGTGCAACTCAGCTCTCTATCTCACTATTTCACTCAGCTCTAGCGATCTTTAAACGATCTGCGCTAACGACGAAGGGGTCGAGTTATTCTAAAAACTATGTGAGGAGATATGCCTCTCTATGCTTGCATTGAAAACTTGCATGATATGCCAAACCTTAAAAAAGTGACTGAGGTAATGACATCGAACATCTGATTGTCATCACCCTTAGAGACCCACCCTCTAGAGCATCTCACACCTTTGCCAGTTGGTCCATCTCTTTCACTGGCATCAGCGTTATTGTCTTTGACTGGCTGCAGGCAGAACCTGTATATTACCATCAGGTCAAAGCCTTTGGAAGGAAGATCCAGTCTGTCCCTCTGTGCTCAACAGGAATGGTAACTGGCTCTGTGCTGTGACCTCCACGGCTGGCAGGTGGAGAACAATTAAACGACAGGACTTGTGTGTCTCTCATCCCTATGCCTTTTCTCTTCACTTTAAAGGCACTTCTTTGGGTCAGAGCCAACAGATGCATTTCTTTTAAATTTTCGCAAATCTATAAGGGTCCTAATGTGCAGAATCCTCCAGCCTCTGCTATAAAGTTGTGATGCAGATCATCTCGTCTGCCAGGTCCTCCTCGTAAGGACCTCTGGGTTCTGTCTCTGGCTCTTCATCACTGTAGCTGGCTGCGGTGTCCGGCAGTTCATAATCCCTTGGAGTCAGAAGGGGAAACACATTTACCCCATTGATACCCGGGGACATTCCTCCATTCAGCAGGTGGCTGGCTGCACTCTCCATCTCATCTATCGTCATCTCACATGCATCTGCTATCTCGTGCTTTGTGGCAGCGACAAACTTGGGATCCTTGGCATATCTCCCAAGTCCTTCTGATATCAAAACCTGTTCGGAGGAATTTGAAGAAAAATATCTCAGTGTGGATTTTTTTAGGACTGTGTTTTGTGTTTTGTTCAGATGACACAATAAATCTGAAAATGTGCTTGTGAGATCAAAGCCCAGGTCATGCAAAATTTCCAGTAACTATTCCACCAAACAGCCTTAAACTCACCGCTTCCACAAGGCTTGTTGCACTGCCTCTTTTCTGGTGGTACTGGTTATGGTACTCCGGAGGAACCTGCAGGTGCACAGGTGAGTACGTTCTCTGGGAGAACTCGGGATCGTCTGTGTACCAGGAGCTCTTGCGCACAGACACTTGGCTACCAACAACACTCTCCCTGTGTGGGTGTTCCACACGTATGAGAGGGGTGTAGTATGGTGACTGGTCTTTACTGGCCGGTGTGGCAGGGGGTGTGGCCCAAGAACGGGTGGAGCGGGTTGGGGAGAGGCGATGGGCTCTGCTAGAGTCCAGCCCTGCTACAGCCATAACCTGATGGGTGAAGAAGGAGGATTTTGACGGTGGAACACAAAAGTGACTTGAAGTATAGTTAAACTGTGCCACCCACTTGGGAAGCAGTTCTGTTTGCTGCTATTTCATAGCTGTGTAGTATCTCGATTCAACAGTTTTCTGTGATATTTAGCAATTCATTTAAGAAAGCTGATGCAATCTGCAACTTACTAACAAATGTCACTCCACCCAAGGCCAAAAATGTAACTTAAAGAATGCCTGTGTTACCTGGTGCTGCATAAGGTGCAGTGGTAGAGCAGTACGCTGATGTGGAAGCTCATCATGGCTACTTTGTCTGCGCAGACACTCAAAGTTGAAGGATGGCCTTCTATTACCTGAATTAATCCAGAGTAGAGCAGTGAGCATTAACTTAGAAACAATGAGAGAAATTCAAACATACGAGTAATACAATACAATAAAATGAACAAAAAGCAAAGTTTGTGTACATGTACAACCTTTAAAAGAAAACTACAGCTTTGTGAGGTTTGTCCACAAGCACACAAAAAACGCCACACAGCTATTTTATGTTGCTCATCTATTAAAATCACCTTAACTGGATAGAGGATTAACATTTGCCACTTTAATAATTTCAGATATTAAGAAAATCTATGTTCTGATCAATGTACTAATGTGCAATGTAATAACAAGCTATGAAGAAATGAAAAGCAAAGAGGGGTGTGCCTCACGTAAAATCTTTCTACAATATTTAACATTGACACATGGCACCAGGTCAAGGAGGACGACAATCACAGGCTGTTTTTATAGGATGAACAATTTTAATATTTTAGCCATCTTACTTTTTTGGAACCAGAGCCCACATGAAAGGGAAGGATCTGACCAAAAACCAAGGACACTATTACTGTAGCGACAATCACACAATAAGAATACCCTAAAGCATACCCTTCTTTCCTGTCTGCTTACTCTATATCAAACCATAACTGACTAAATGAACATCAGGCCGTGTTAAATAAAGTCATTACTGAGAGTGCAGACTGATTGAGAAAGATTTTTTTGAGCATAATGCTTATTTTTCTAATCGACTCCTTTTTGCCCCCTACTGGCCATTAGAAAGAATGCATTCAAATATCAGCCTCCACTTTCAGAGAAGAAAGCCACGTCTATCTTTTATATATAAATGATGGTCATAATATACCTTGAGGTGTTGCAGGAAGCAATCTTCTCTTTGGTGACCTCCGTGAGTCGCGGTAGAGAGGCTGCTCATCATCATCGTAGTAACTGTCAGGATGATGGTAGCCTTTGGGAGTCTCATACTCCGTGTCGCTGTTCTGATACCTGGTGAACATTACATTATGGGATCCATTATCCAAAACACCTTTGGAATAAATTTCTAGCCAAGTCAGAATGAAATTGCAACTGCAAACTGCAAAACTGTGAAAAGACTGTTACCTGTCCCCTGACAGCATACTGTCATCTTCATAAAACTCCTCCCCGCTGTAATACTCCCCGGAGAAATGGTCTTCATCAAACTCCTCCTCCCTTCGGATGGTGGGATGGCGACCATCCCCTCTGTGGGACCTGTGAAAGAGCCAGGGCAGAGGGGTTAGAGCGTGCACACCGTTACTGTCGTTATGGGGGTTACTGCTATACTGCCATGCACTGCCATGCAGACACAAGCCTACAGGGGGCAGCAATTCAAGAGACCACCCTTTTACAGCCAAA
The DNA here is from genome assembly GCF_000239375.1 of Pundamilia nyererei. Lineage (NCBI taxonomy): Eukaryota > Metazoa > Chordata > Actinopteri > Cichliformes > Cichlidae > Pundamilia > Pundamilia nyererei. The sequence continues at coordinate 2,044,572 of NW_005187511.1, forward strand.
CCAAGACAAACAGAAGTCGTGGGTTATCTCTGCCATGTAAACACCCCATCCACTTTGACATTCACTACTTTAATTAAAACACATCTCTTTCTAGTAAGTCATGACGTTAACTATATGCAGTGTTGCGGGAAATGTGCACTAAACAGAAGAAGTGGACACAAGTAGTGATTTTCACTCACTTCATTTCAAACATTCTCATACACTCCCCTGTCTTCAAGCATCTGGGTAGTCCTTTAAAGCAAGCGCATCACTTTTACACATGCATTAAGCAGGGCTGCTCTCAGCACAATGCTGGCCACTCACATTCATTTCTCTATTATTTATCCAACAATGCATAAACACAACTGTGCCATAACAACTAGGAAAGCAAAATGACTGGCCAGTATGTAATGTGAAACACTGACTTAGCAAGGATGCAACAATTTCCAAAACCAAGTCAAAATGAAACAAAAGTCCTTCTTTTGCTGTTGAGACACATTGCTGGAACCAAACCTAGAAAAACAACATACCTAACATAGGTCTCATAGTAGCGCCTTCTGTCCAAGAAAGCACAGGGATGGCCAAGAGAAAGAATTTAGTTAGGAAGGAGAAAGGGAGAAGGAGAGAACACAGGAAACTGGGTGAAGAAAGTGTGACATATATATCATACAGTATATGAAGCATATACAGCATTCTCATATATATGTACGAGGAGAACAGAGAGTGACGGCGATGACTCCACTGTTGGCTGACAATTCCATTATCTATCTTTAAGATAAGAAACAATCTGAGAATCATTTCTTTTTCATAAAGAGGAAGCAATGAAATTGTCCCCCAAACTTCTTGGGCACTAAGGAAAAACAGGCCCAATACTGGAGAATGTAGTTTAAACAGAAGATGGGAAATCAGAAGAAAAATGTGCTACTGGTCACAAATTAAGTGTCAGTACAAGAGTAGGCTTATGATGCATGGTGGAATGAAGTTTCCAGTAGAGGCTAATGTAATGGAAAAGTCTGATAAGAATCTGCCTGTGGAAAAACACAGTAGCAGTATTGTCCACCGATGTCTGACAACAGCAAGCACTCACACAGTGAATAACCACAGTGATGTTTTTAAAAATAAATCCTCTTATGTGTTGTTGTACACCATAAGAAGTCTCTTCGTGACTATCACTGGGCAGAAATGAAGACAAGGACACCTCTTAATATGTGTTAGTGCTATATGTTCTTCCATAATTATCAAATTCATTGTAACATACACTTGTAATTACATTCATACATTGGTGGTATCTGACTTTTCTACAAAGATTTTCTTACAGATGAGTTAGTTCAGATAGTATTGAAATTCCTGCTGCAACAGTCCATGTTGAGCACGTCTTGATGTGACGTAATGTTTTACATGTTTAGTCCACATGTAATTGCAACATTTGACGCGTAATGGGAGTAAGTACACACTGCCAAATAAAATGTGCCAGAGACAAAGGATACAACAACAGGGTGTGAATGGAGCTTCAGGTTTATATAAATTTATATAAATCCACTTTCACTCTATATTGTTTGATCTAATTCTGCAACATGACATAATGATCACTGTGTGGATACCTTTGACCCTGGGGTGTCCGTGGCTTGTCGTAATCATAATAGGAGCTGCGTAGACCTGGATAGCCATTGGGAGGTGCGTGTTCGTAGTAGCGATGGTGTCCTCCGTTGGGCAGACTGGACACGTTGGCATTGTTGAGGTTTATGTTGGTAGATTTGGGAGACTTTCCGTAGGAGTTGTGGTGGCGGTGGTGATGATGGTGGTGGTGGTGATGATGGTGGTTGGGATGGGACATTGCATTGGCTCTAGACAGGCGTCCTACTGGCTGCTCCATGTGGGCGTAGTGAGGTGGAGGCTGCACTTGCAGAGGGCGCTGAGTGGCATTGGTTTGATGCCCATTGGATCGCCGATGACCACCATTCATGAGATGGTTACCAAAGAGTCCACCATTACGCTGTGAAGGAACACTCACAGTAAAACCACCAGCATTTCTCCTTCTTACAAGACAAATGCTATTGATGTTAAGTCTGAGGGCTGATATTGTTTAAGAAAAATATATGTGCAAAAGTAAGTTAGGAAGCTGGTACATGGCATGATGTGCGAGCAAAACAAAACACTGTTTAGATTGTTGGAACTGAAATGGAGAAGAAACATAATAAAGCAAAATGAACTCATTAGAAGAAAAAAAAAAACTTACATAGTGCAGATATAAAATCTGAAGCTAATGCTTCTGCTACAGATTTAGCTGCTAAATGCTTCCTACTCCATTTCCATCTACAGCTAGCTTTTTCACACGTACCTTTCCATGAACAAGAATGAATATTTACAAGCACAAACATTTCCCTTTGTGTAAATTTGAATCAGTTACCCTATAAATTTCCTCGTCTTCCTCTGGAATAAAGTCTATTAGTTCGTCATCCTGCAGATCACATGATATCGCCCGGCGAATTTCAGGCCCAATATCATGCAGCGTACGAAGGCCAGCCTGGAACCATGACAACAACAAGGCTAAGAGCTATGGTTGTGACCTCCATCTTAAAACTCACAGTGCGAACTCTGACATCATACAGGCACAACCACCACACATACTGAACATACACGCACCTGTGCTGTACAACACCTGACACTTACAGTACTTTCAGACTGTGAGAGATGAGAACACAGAGACAGGCAGATGTGCTCTCCTGAATGTAGCCTTCGGTAGATTCCAGATATGCTTCTGTCACATACTGGGAATACTTTGAGTACTGCAGGAAGTAATTTAATATGAATAAAAAAATGTGATTCATGGCTATTTCTTGAGTTAATTATAGAAAAATGTATGTTCAATCACCCATATGTTATGTTTAGTATTCGATTTTCATTGCAATGATTGCAATTTGTCAAATAAAACTTGACAGAAAGAGAAATCAACAACTCAAAGAATTTGATTGCTGCAGTTGCCTTCCTATCACCAAGAACGGGAGATTATGTTGACTGTGTGGTGCCTAAAATGACTGGATTCCAATTTCTTAAACATCTTATTAATTTGGAAAAAGAGAGCAATTTACATTTCAGGTGAAAGCATTGCATGTAATTATATAATTGATTCGTTTTACTTTTTTTATTTATCTTCATATTTATTCTGCTATTAACTTACCTTCCCATTTTTATGTTTTTTCTTTAAATTAAATCTTTTTTGTATGTACTCATTACTGCGCTACTTTACTTTTACACTTCCAAATTACTTAACATTACTCCAAAAAAGTATTTATTCGTATATTTCGCTTTTACTTTTGCTGATGTTGTTTTGTAGCCCTTTCAGTCCCTTTTTTTCCCTCTGAAATATTTTCCACTAGTTGGAAAGTACTTGGATGAAAAAAATAAAATGTAAATAATGTAAAAATATAATTTTCTTCTCACTCTTTTCTTTGTAGATCTATATAATAGCAGAATACATAGAAAAAGTTAAATATAAAGAAGCTAGTTGGTCATGTTTTTGTCTGACAGTGATATATGGGACTATACTGACGCCATATATCATACGATATAAGGTAACAGAAACTGCAACAAGCTTTGCATGTGAAATTCATGAGTCGTGGACTGTGATGCACAGAAAATACATGCAATGGTGGCTGAAGACAGTGATGTGCACTTAACATCAACATCTAGCTATTTTTTTGAGACACAGAAGACACAAGTACTAAATTCACACAAGAGAAACATAAATCACAGAATCATACTGTACACCAAGATCATGAACGTCCTGCTGGATCACAAACCATAACATCAGCACTCTTGATGAGTTTTGAATGAAATGCACAGAGATGTATATCAGATTTAACAAAGTTCATTCATTCATCCATTTTAACAAAGGTCTCAACAGCCCGTCTCACGTTGTCAGAAACACACTTGAGTGTCGTAAGACTCACCTGTAAAGCAATGGCTGTGTTGTTCTGGGAAGGGTGTGCACCCACCAGGCCTTCCTCTTTACGTTTCTTGAATTTCCTAAAGTAGTCCTGTATCAGGAAGGTGGCATAGAACTTCCCCACGGTTACCTCATCATCTGAGTGAACAGACCACACAAATGCTTCCTATGTCAGCAACACACAGTACCCTGGGAGAGAGAGGGAAAGACTCTTCTCTTCCCTCGTCTATGGGTGGTGGGGGTTCACCACCTTAGAACTTAAGAATAGCAAGGCACTTTTTAACCTCCACCAACCAAATGATTTCTAACCAAATGTTATAAATCCATTTTGATGGTGTATATACTTTACCTCATTATGTACCAAATAGGATCATTTGCTGTGTATCAGAAAGGACAGAGAATGAACATATCCCAACATGTCTTCATGTGTGTATTTCTGTGAGATTACATGTATGTAAGTATGTCTGACTTGTGGATGATTTAATTGGAGGAATTCGTGTTCAAACACCTGCAACATTAAAAGGACTCATAAAACTTTAAATGATTACTATTGCTCTGCAGAAAGTCTTTTCTTCTTCAAGAGAAGATCAACAAGAGCATTTGAGCTCATTGGAAATTAATGAACAATTTTAATTCTGTTCAGTTAATCATGACAGGAAAACAGAAAGGCTTTTCAATTTTTAAATGTGTATCAAAACAATTTTTCCATTTAGGCCACTTGATTAATTTGTTCAAATTTTTCTTAAATTTTCTTTTCTAAATCTTTCTTGAATGTCAAAGGATGCTTTTGAATGTTTTTAACTGCTTTAGCACATGCAAGCAAGCAAAACTACAGTATGCATCATACATGTCGGTGTGTAATTTCATATGCTTGTGCTCATGTATGCCCCTACATAATATTATGTATGCTTTTTTTTCTAAATACTGTACTCAAAGCTTGTGTTCTTGCATGTATATTCTGCCATTTTTTGAATTTAAAAAGCATGTACGAGTGTGTGAGAATCATTCTGAAGCAGGGGTCTGAATCACTTTGAACAAGCACGCTGGGGACAGAGATCAGAGAGAGAGGCAACACTAGTTCCATGCCACCACCCTAAAACAGAACTGCTTCAGAATATTCTGAAGTGTTTTCAAAGTTTTGGACACAGAGATACAAAAGTATGAGAAGAAAAAAAGCTCAGGCAGTAAAAAAAAAAGACAGAAGAGAGAGAGTAGAGACAAGAAACAGATAAAGAAGGAAGGACAGAGATGTTAGAGAGAAAGACGAAGCATGCTCTTGCACAGTGGTCTATAAGGCCATGCAAGCCCAAAGCCCAGCAGATAGTCAGTGGCCTCCATCAGCATCCAGGGCAGGCGGGAGGGAGCAGTGTGTACTGAATACACACAGACTAAAAAAGACATACTGCTGAGGGGACAACAGGGAGAAGATGAACAAAGCAGAAACAGCACAATATAGCCTTATTTATATGTGACACGGTCTCAGTGTGAGCGTGAGTGTTAGGTTTTATTTAAGGACTTGGTTACAAAATACCTGTTTGGAGTAATTATATGTGAACAGCATGGGAGCATATGGTTTGTGTGTGTGTTTTCTGCAGGCTGCTTTAGGCTGATTTGTGTGTCAAACAGAAGGACATGAAGGTGTCTGTGATGTTAATTCCACTAACCACCAGCAGGAGGCACCACTTGATCCAGCAGCTTCATGCTAGTTCTCTTCCAAATTTTCTTGATGACAGCTCGCAGCTCTTCGTTGGCCTGCTCTAGATTACCTGCACCACAGGGAAACAAGCATCCCTGAGAACCCAGCCCTCCACTTTACAGCCATTTAAACTGAAGTTGAGAACAATTAACGCAGTGTGTGCATGAGCTGAATTTTGGGGGAATATTTTTCTTTGTTCTCTTAGCAGCAATTTAATGAAATGTCATTCATGTTTGATTTATACCTTCTGTTTTTATCTTTAGGGCTGTCCGCACCAGTGCAAACAAAGTGGCATTAAACATAACAGTACCATCACTGTTCAGAGGCATGTTCATGGCTACCAGCCTCTGAAAGAAGAGAACAAGCCTTTAATATTGTTGTAAAATAATCATCATTTCTACCTGAAATTATTTATCAAAATGACAGGAGAAAAGAGAAGAGGAGAGGAGAGGAGAGGAGAGGAGAGGAGACGAGAGGAGACCTTGCAAGCCACTCTGTGAGGACACAGCTTGCCAAAACCCAGAGGAGGCTGGATGCGACGAAGAAGGGTTACAACATCCAGATGTTTAATTCTGCCTCTATATGAGAAAAATACATAGAAATTAATGGACATAGTTAAAAAATGAACATGAACATGAATATTCAGATGAGGAATAAAGCACATACTTTGCCTCAGGGTCATACTCTGACCAAATTCTTTTGAATTCATCAAGGTGGTGAGGACCAAGAATGGACCAATCACGTGTCAGATAGTCAAAATTGTCCATAATGACGGCCACAAACAAATTAATAATCTACGAAAATAAAAGAAAAAGGTCTTAATATATTTACAAAGTATTTTTTCAAAATAACAGACATACAGTATACATAGGAACACATGGTATTTTATAGAAAGGACATTTTTATTTTGACACTATTGTGCTATGATGCACATAACTTGGACCTGTTGTTTTATGTTATGATGATTTTAAAGATTATTCATTTTTGCCCCATTTCATATTAGCTCTAGGTGTAAGAATGATCAAATGTTATATGTATAGTAATATGTTACACATATTAAACCTGCGATGTGAAAACTGATATCTTTAAGAAACAGAACTCCCACTACTGATGCTGCAAATGATAAGGTAGTGCAATACACACCACGCAAGTATAACTGATAAGAAATGAATCCTAAGATAAACACAGTTTCATTTTTGTGTACCAAGAAAGCACAGAGCATGTAGAAAGTGATGAAGTAAACTATTGCAAATCCACTGCCACACGTCATCTCCTCCCCGGGGTTGTAGTCAGACTCTGGGTCGCACAGTTTCCCTGGCATACAGGCCAACATGATCTCTTGCCACGCTTCACCTGTGGCACACCTGGAGAAAACGCAGGCATGGCGCACACAAATTAATCACCTAGAAAACAAATGTGATTTTCCTGATGGCCTGACATCAGTTATCCACAGACCTGAAGAGAAGCAGCACGGCCTGTGGGAAGGTCTGGAAGTTGTTGTTTCTGTTAATGTGAGTGCCATCAACCATTGCAATCTTTCCAAACACCTGTTAGAGAAACATTGCCAAATGAATACAACTGCACTCTTACTGTTGTGATTAAAAATTAGTGGAAAAAGTATTTTCTGTCCAGTTTACCAACCTGCATGCCAATGACAGCGTAGATGAAGAACAGCATGGCTATCAGAAGAGCAACATATGGCAGAGCCTTAAGGCAAAAAACAGGGGAAAAGTAGAAAAAGATTAATATGAGCAACTTCCATTTTTCCCTTAGACATTGATTAAACATTTGTGCTGCATCTCACCTGAAAGGATTTAATAAAAGTCCAAAGCAGGGTGCGAATACCCTCTCCTCTGCTGAGAAGTTTGACCAGCCGCATGACTCGAAACAGACGAAAAAAAGTGATGGAGATTCGAGCGCTGTCCTCTGTGTTCTGTGGAGGAAACGTTCAGTGTTATGCAGCAGAAGAGCAACAGAGCACGTTTATAGTGAACACAGAGCACCCGGCTGTGCTTTATGGGATGATGAAGTCTTATCCAAGACGTCTGTACCAGCTACATATGAGCTGAGAAAGCAGCACTGCATCTTTTCATAGTGAAAAACTGAAACTGGATCTTTAAATCAAAGCAGAATTTTGCTTTTATTTGAGCAGAGATTTTCTGGTTTGACCGCTATGCCTTTCAGATATGATTGCAGCTCTCAAAAACAAATGTAAAGACTTCAAAAAACACAATCTAGAGAAGCCTGTTAGGCAGTCTGCGGCAGCTGATATGTGTCTGTTTCGGCCTGTGTATAAAGCACTGTCAGGTTCCCTGTCACTGTAAAGACCTACAGGGAAGGAAGCAAGGAGGCAAGCATGCTGGAGAAAACCTTGCCATACTTGACAGGACACATCTGCACAAGCATGGCACCCTCAGTCCAGAGTCACTGCATGCGGAGTCACAGTGGGACCAACCCGAACGGGTCGGCCAGGAGGTTCACAGGTCAGAGCTGGGTGACCTGATCCCAGGGGTCATCCATGGGTCACTACCCCACCCAAGAATGGTGGCAGAGACCATGTAGCAGTGTCAACAATACAAACGTGAAGAGCGGCTTAAAAACCGCTCCCACCTAACAGGATACAAACGTCACGTTTGAGAGACACACTCTCCTTCGAAATAACTCCAAACAAAAGGAAAAATTAAAAGCAAATGTTTTGAGGATTTATGCGAAGGAGCTAACAAAAGCAACATGAGGAAAAGAAGAAAAGAAATATAACGAGAAAGGAAACCTGAACGTGAAAACGTAATAGTACATAACATGGACTTGAAATAAGCAACAGATCATAGAAAGTGTAACTGACAACAGAAGACCAAACAGAGAAATGCAAATCCAAACATGGCATGGCCCTGACAGAGTTAAAGGGGTGGGGGGTGGAGCATCTTACCCCCATCTCATCCAACTGAGGAGTCTCCGTTGGCTTTAAAATCAAAGACCTGTATTAATGACTTGTACAGAGGCCACAGGTCTAACACACAATGGGCCAAAAACGTGGAACAACACATTTGATAGTTTTTGTTTTGTTTTGTTCTTAAAATCACACGACACCAGCACACGTCAGCAAAGACGCAGACAGAACACAGTCACTACTCTTCTCACTGACAGGACAAACTGTCTTATAGTTTCACTGTGACAAAGACACACATGTATTTACCATTAAATCTTATCTTAACACTTTAAAAGACTGCCAAACAACAAGTTCACATTACTTAACATTTCTATGTGGGGTTGACTGACATACAACATAAAATTACTTAAATACGAATCAACATTTAAGACTGACACACAACTTTATCACTCCCCCGGTGTAATGGTTTTTATTGATGGGACTAAATGATGATGAGATCCTCTTAGACGATGTTAATGAGTTGTTACGTCTAACTGACAAATGCAATGAATCGATGTTGCTATAAAAGCATCATGTGCTGTTCTTACAGAGTCCTGCTGTATCTCGACATATACCCTGCAGGCTTCAGATTCAGACAGGTACACATCAACATATGACTGCACAAAAATCATATATTGTGTGCTTGAAGCATTATCTATGGCACAAATGGACACAAGAGAGTACAAGTAGGATATTCACAATCCAATAGTTTGTCATTTTAAGTGACTGAAAATTTGCTGACCAAAAGAGCTTGAGTATGATCAATTATGTACACACAGTCGCTCGCACAGATTCATACCCATACACAACTTTTGTTTGCAATTCATATCAATTGACAAATAAATCATTTGATATCATCAGCTGTAATCAGCGAGCATTTATCCCCAAACAAAATCCAGATGCAAAACCTTTTTAAAAAGAAAAGAAACATCAGTCATAGTGATGGTGGTTAGGCTGAGCCTGTATCATGATAATGTGATTTTACAGCAAAAAAAAGCATTTAGCTCCATGTGGAAAATATCAGAAAGGCTCAGCACTGACAACATAAGATAATCAGACAGATATGGCTTGAGTCAATATTTTGCAAACTGTCGTTATGAGGTACAGCATGAGCAGAAATGATTAAAAAAAATAGAATTAGCCTGAGGAGGTTCTTTAGGTAATCCTGGCCACAGCGCCGATGGAGCATGCGTTCAGCATTGCCACGTTGCTGGGGAAGCACTGCACGCACACGCAAGACCTTTGAATGATGTGAACTCATAGCAATGCAGCAACTCATGCATGTCAGTAGTGCCCTGCAACAAAACTGCCATAGCAGGGCGCTCTCACAGTCCGGTGCAGAAGGATATGAATAAACATCAGAGAGGGAAAAGAGAGAGAGAGAGAGGCAGACAAAGAGGCAGGAGGAGGAGGGAAACAGCAATAGAGACCAAGACTGGGACAGAAAAGAAAACCAGAGAGACTGAGCCATACTGAAACAGGGAGAAGAAGAAGAAAGGCAGAAAGGTAGAAAGAAGGAAAAAGTAGAGAGTTGCTGTGGGAGAGTTCATGCACCTGACTGGAGTCTACACACCTGCGCTACATATGAGCTCCATTCTGAGCTTTAAGAGCTCACTACAGGAAGACAGAACAAAACACAGAGACAATCACTCACAGAGACACAAACACAAGATCATCAAAGAACCCCAGACTCAGCTGCATTAAACCACCATCATTGTAAGTGTACAAAATCACACTAAATTCGTGCCTACTGAACTCCTGGGAAATTTTCAGACCTTACCTGAATTTTTACTTTGATGTGAACACTACAACTGAGGCCTAACTTTTAGTATCGTTTCCTTTTAGGTCACTCTGTGACTTGATCTGTTCCCTGATTGATGCATTACAGCAGCTACATGTGAAGCCACAGTGGCCTCTACACAACTTTAAGGACATTAAATGGTGACATTAGGAAACACAAGTAAACCTTTGTTAGGAATTCCCAAACACGCTGAGCTTCATAGGTTCATCGGTTTAATTCCCAACATTATTGCCCTTAATGTTGTGTAGAATTTCCAAGCTCTGAGCACCAGGGCCATTCTGTCTGGAAGTAAAGAGGAGTGTAGCAAGCGAACAAGGACAAACTGCACAAGGCTCTATGGAAAAAACTGACCGGAGGGGAATGGAGCGGGTGGCCAAGCGCCATCTGCGAGAGGCGGGACATGAAAAGGATGTTAGGGGGATGAGGTGAGTGTCTGACACCCCAGCATGCATTTGGAGAGGTCACGGTAGTCTGGTAAGAATCTGAGCAATGACACGAGTCATGACTGACACAGCAAGCAAGTAGAAAAAAAAATATTACTGACTCAAAACACATCCTCATAACAGATCTCCTGTTATGAATAAATGCAAAACTAGAATATCTGAACATTTACATGCAGTGCAAATAAGAAAGAAATGCCATGAAAAAGCATGTCATAGAACCACAATGTGAAATAAACATCACGTCTCCAACACACACACACACTAACACACTCCTCTGCATACACTCGCACATACAACCGAAAGCACACGCTGAACACACATTAAACACACATGCATAACAATAAAAAACCTGAAAACACACCACTGTGTCTTATGCTTCAAACAAAGTTAATGTTTTGTTGTGCACTCATGCAGACACACATTTTGGAACACAAACTAAGAAGACATGAAAAATTACTCCAGAAAAACAGCACTGCAGCTCAGACATGAGAGCACTCAGGAGGCGGGAGGAGGGTCAGTTTGGGTGATAAGCCTTTGGTATGCTACCCCTATAGTAAGCACCATATTCACCATAGTTATTATCTGGAAATGCAACATTTGGGTGTTTGTTGGAACTTTCTTTTACTATTTTTGTCCTAGCTAAGCTCAAAGCAAAAAAAGCACAAAAACAGACGTCCAGTCTTTGTTTTTAGACGTTTCTTTTAGCAAAGGAAAGCTATAAAGAGAAGCAATCATCTACTATTTTAATGAGCTTCGATAAAAAAATTTTAAAGTACTGCGAAATTACAAAAATCTCTTTGTCTTTGTCGTTAGTCCATAGCAAAGGGGTCCCAAAGATAAAGTTGTCATCAACAAAAGGTTACACACAAACAACATTTTTTCATTGCCATACTTGCCTCTACAAGTTTCTATGGAAACAAAATAAACAAGAGTAAGAGTTAGACAACTACATCAGAAACCATCCTGCTCTGGACCAAATTCTGGCCACAGTTCACAAAGAAATGTGAGGTTTTGACATTGCTATGTCCAAGAATAAACAGAATAATCAACATGTTCATCAACAAGTTTGTCGCCATGTCCTGTCAAAAACTACAACAAAAGTTACAGCAGCACAGACAGAAGCAGAACTCCAACAGGAGAGATCTGAGTTAGGTCAATTTAGCATGAAAGAAAAGCTTCATGAAAATCAAACTGAAGTTTTACAAACAAAGCCAACAGCCAGCTTAAATTCTTTTATTAGGGATGCATTTTCAACATTTCTATTATATTTTATAGCGGAAGCTAGATAAGATTCACAGTAAATTTAAGCTAATAACACTAAAACTTGCCAGGTGGCTTTCTTATAAGGCTTCAGTTCAACTTACAAATCAGAAAGAAGAAGTACTTACGTTAACTTCTGTGATAGCGATATCGACGACACTACCGACAACAATTAAGGCATCAAATGTGTTCCAAGCATCAGCAAAATAGTGCTGTTAGTGCACGAAGGTACATGTAAGGGGAAATGATGGGGATGAAAGTGAGAGACCAAGGGAAGGGATAGGGGAAGACAATCAGACAAGAGTGGAAATTTCAAGGAAGTTGTTGTAATGAAATGGAAGGGTTGGAGAGAGAAAGAAAGGAGGAAAAAGTTAGACAAAGCAGCAGAAATCAGAGTCCTGCCCCTAAAACCTGCTGTGGAGGTGGTCTGAAAGGAAAGAAGTCAAAGAGCAGCGAGGTGCTTCAAGCTGAGCTTACTTACATCAATCTCACTGAGAACAATGTCTACTATGCTGCCAATCACAACCAGGGCGTCGAACACATTCCAGGCATCCCCAAAATATCCCTGAGTGAGGTTGAGCGTGTGGTGGGGCGAGTCAAATTTGATATCAGCACAAAAACAAGAAGGCTTTACTCTCACACTGAAATTTAAATCAACAAACTGCTTATTTAAGGACACACGGAAACCCCTGCTAGCTACTTAACCTGAAGGGCTCGTGATTATACAGACTGTGACTGATTGCAGAACACTAAATTTGCACAAATTCCATGCTAACAATAAAATTACACATGAACACTCTGTGACTAAAAAATTGGTTAAAAAAAAAAGATTTTTAGCTTAAAAATGGAAGCACGGCACCCCACACGTGTTTCTCTTACTAGCATCCTGTCCTTCTTCTCAACACAGAGCTGTCAGCAGGCAGGGACGCCAAAGGGGAAATGGAAACAAATATTTACATGTCCACATGCTGCTTCTTTAATAAACATAACTGAACATTTTACAAATCGCAGTTTTAGAAACATGCTGAAGAGATGGATACCACTCGTTGCTTTACCTAACAGTCATACTGAAATGTTATTTTCTGCAAGCTCGTACACTCAAAAAAATGAAATTGGGTGGTTGTTACATGTACAAGATTCAAACTTGTAATTTGCACTAAATAATTTCATGTTTCTATGGTGAACATAATTAAATCATGTAGCATCTGCATGAAATTCAGCAACTTAATTTGTTCTTGTTGAGATGACATGATACAATCTAGTAAGAGTGGTTAGTTGCCTGGACTCACGAAATTCACAAGATCGCATTAGATGTCAAACTGCAGGGAAATCGCTGGAGGTTTAAGAGGCAGACAACTACACCCACACCACGTGTATGCTATAGCTATTTATTGTGGTTTAACCTGTCAAGGACAAAAACATACAGAAAATTCTGCATCAAGCCTTGTAATCATAGCTTTCCTAGTTTAAGCCTGGATTGACAGCATAGTGTGATGGTTAGTGCTGTTGCCTCACAGCAAGAAGGGCCTGGGTTCAAATCCACAATCTGGCTGGTTTGCAGTGTGTAATTAGGGTTAAGTTAATTGGTGATTCTAGATTACCCATGAATGTAAGTGCAAATGGTTGTTTGTCTCTATGAAATAATCAACCCCCATATTGGTTCATTAAGAAAGACTAGCAGTAATTGCCTTGATTAACAAAGTAGTTGTTCAAACAACAAGATTTCATTATTTTTTCCTAAAGTTTTTAACTTGTGTAAAAAGAATTAAAACAAATTTCACTTTACATACTTAAATGAATCACTTCAAGTCAATGTAAGTATACTATGTTGATCCAGAGTAATCAGATTACATTAAACCATCAAATGCCAAATGTGTTGGTTTGACATGGTCAAAAATGGGTTATTGTACTTGGTTAAATCACGTGGAAAAAGGTGCCGTGATTAAATTGTGTTCATCCAACAACAGATTTTTTTGAGTGTATAAAGAAACTGAATATAACCATAGACTGTACATAACCATCATTATGAACGGGTTTGTGATGTTCTGTAAAGTAGTGGTTTAGTATTCTGGATGCTACCACCAAATCTCTTTCTATAGCAGGCTGCAAACATGTTTATTTCTGCTGTAAGGCTGGACATGTGAACTGAGGTGTCTAAGGGGACTGACCTACCATTCAAAGTCAGCTCTTGGGTTTGCCAGTTGTGTATGACACATTTTGCCCCGTTCATATTTTTTATGATTAGCTAAGCTAACTGACTACTAGTTAGTGTATATACATCTTGTCCTTCTAACTCGTCTCATAATGTTGAAAAGTTACTCTAATAAGCAAAAGCATTTCACAGCAAATGCATCCGTTTAACAGCTGGACTTAATTTGATGCTTCATGTCAGCTCACCCTGGGTTTGAAAGCGATGAGTTTGAGAACCATTTCCACAGTGAATACAGCAGTGAAGACCATATTGAGAATATCCATTACGTAGTTAAAGAGTGCAGACTGGCCGTAGTGCTGCAGACAGAGATGGAGATGGTCGGTTAACATAAAGATTCAATGTATTCAATATACAACGGGAAAGTAATGCGATGTGTCTGAACAAACAGTCTGTTTGCATTTTTTATGTTTTTCTGTGACTCCACTACTTTTGCATGCACTTATGTTCACCACATTGCTTCTTATAATTCTGTCAAGAAAAAATAGCAAAACCTGAGCAACTGAAAATGACATTTTACAGGCTGACACATCCATACTAATGAAAAGACTTACAGCAACTTACGAGATACTCTAATGATTTAAGTCTGCATATTTACAGTCTCGTGGACTCCATGCAGTAGTGGGAAAAAACTAAAAACACCTTTATTGCTTCCATTAGCATTCAGAGGGTAAGGAGCAGCCATGTTCTGGGGTTGGTTAACTGATTATCAGCAAGTACCTCTATAAAATAACAGAGGCTTTGGCAGTTTGCCGGTTTGAAGCATTCAGGTGTGTGTTAACGCAATGCCACAATCTTTAACAGACGTCCCAGAAAATTCAAACCGAGGTCACTCATGTGGCACAAGTGTATGCTTCAACAAAAGTTTCTCCAAGTAGAAAAATCCATAACTTCAAAGACTCTTTGATGACTGGTTGTCTGGCAGGTAAATACTTGACTTCTTACCTGTACAGCCAGGCAGAGTGTGTTGAGCATGATGAGCACAAACATGATGTACTCAAACCCAGTGGAGTTCACCACATACCAGAACTTGTACTGGTATGGGTTCTTTGGGATGTATCTCCTCAGAGGACGGGCTTTAAGAGCGTATTCCACGCACTGACGCTGCACACAAATACACAAAATATTTAACATCATCATTTAAGAACAATCTTAACGTTCCCTTTTAAATGAGACACAATATTAAAAATGTAAAGGAGGTCATCAGCATTAGAACGTCATCTGTCTTGCTACTTTGTTGATGTTTTGTTTTTCTTGACACAAAGTGAGAGGAACCCCAGAGAAAAGCCTTCAAAATTAATCGTCATACTTTACACATAATGTTTTGTGCTTCTAATGACTCTGACCTGGTTCTTGTCGAGTTCACAGTTTTTATACTCCTTCTCTCCCTGTTCCTGAAATGTGACGATCACAAAACCTACAAAGATGTTCATCATGAAAAAGGCAATGATGATGATGTAGATGATGAAGAAGATGGAAATCTCCACACGGTAGTTGTAAATGGGACCAAGGTTTTCCCTGTTGGAGTCAATGGCCTTGTACAATAACCTAAAGAAAGATGAGAACAAGCCAACACGTGATTCAGATTCACAAATTCAGGCTTTCTCCGTACATTATCTAAAACGTAATCAGCTCAGTGATGATATCTTTCAATCTTACGCAGGCCAGCCTTCAAAGGTGGACACAGTGAACAGAGCCATCATGGCCATAAGGACGTTGTCAAAGTTAAAGTCACTGTTGTGCCACACCCGTTTGTGGACAGTTGGCTGGTTCACGTCTCCATCTTTGTACAGGATGTAGGTGCCCCTGTGACAAAACATGTTGCATGGAGGTTTAAGTCCAACATGTGATGTTAAACCAGGACATATGCAGTTCAGGAGCAAGATGGGATGAAACTCACTTGCACTCTTCTGGGCTGGACTTAGCTTCATCTGTGCAGCGATAGAATTTTCCCTGGAAAAAGGAAAAGGAAACGTTTTTGCTGTTATTACACATTTTGAACTTCTTTGGATTGATGTGTATTATTGATGTTTTTCAAACTCAGAGATGCTCACCTTGAACAGCTGCACGCCTATACAGGCAAACATGAACTGAAGCAGCGTGGTGACGATCATGATGTTACCGATAGTTCTGATGGCCACAAACACACACTGCACAACGTGCTGTAAGACACAGATAAAAATGTTTAAAGCTAAGGTTTCAGATAGTGGCTATTGTAGACATGCTAGAAAAGGTCTCGAGTAGCACCCACCTTCAGGCCTTTGGCTCTATTGATGGCCCTCAGGGGTCGAAGTACTCGAAGGACCCTGAGAATCTTCACCACAGAGATGGCAGAAGACCTGAGTGTAAACAAATAATAATAACAGTTTGTAAAAAAAGAAGAATCAGAGAAATATGAGCTTTTTTAGGGGTCAAGAACCACTTCAGGAGGAGTAACTGCTGCACTCTGCTTGTATGGCCTGCTTCAACCAAAAGATCAAAAATGACATAAAGTGCTCAGATGATTGAACTTCTTTTCACCTCTATATTATTGCTCAAAGGGGATTTTAGTTTATTTCCTAACTTTCTTCCTTTAACTATTTTTCTTATGAATGAAACATTTTTGTTTGTGCAAAAAAGCTTAATGCAAATATGTTCTGGTTTTTCTGTACTCACTGAATGCCAAAGGAAACGAGGGAGACTCCCACCACCAGCAGGTCCAGAAGGTTGAAGTAATTCCTGCAGAATGCTCCTTTATGAAGAAAAGCTCCATATGTCGTCATCTAAGGAGAGGACAGAGGAAGTTAAAAGAGCAAATGACCAAAAAAAAACAAAAAAACATGTAGCATCCAGAAACAAATACAGTGTTGCACTCCTCACACTCCAACAGAAACAAACAAACACACTGAGCTAACAGTTTAAATAGGAAAAACTCATTCTCAGCACTCATTCCCATTATCTCACAGTCAAACACACACGCCCGCACACGTCTCCACACTCTTATAGATCACTCTGATTCGGGGTGGCGAGTTCAGAGCAGTGAAACAGGAGGCTAAAATCTACCATCGCCACCCCCACGGCCCTTAGCTACATGAATGTAGTAGTAAGTCATTCATTTCGCAATCTACTATGGGAGGCAATAAAACATGCATTTTGTTGCCATGACGTCAGGGATATTTACTACCTGCAAGAGCTCTAGTTATAGAGATTGGAAAATAGAAATGGCCTTACTGTCACATTCATGTGGACCGTCGGCTTAAAGCACATTCCATTATGTTCTTTAATAGTTCAGCGTAAGGGGAAGCAGCTCCCAATTAAAACTCCAGAGATCAGCAGGCAGAGAAGAAAAACCAGCCAAAATAACTCTTCTTCAAATAATAAAAGTAAAGGATTCCTTCCAAGAGTGCATGTAAATGTGGAGACCTGCAGACAAGGACTGGATGAGGTTGCTCACTAAGAGCAGTGGACGATTTAGAGTCAAACAGCACTGGGTTGGCAAGTGTTTGCCCACTCCCACTGAAAAAAGAAAGAAAAAAGCTGCAGAGAAAACTCCACATTTCTATGCACTCAGTCGGGGAAAGCAGACTGAACCATGCTCGGCAGGAGCATGGTTGATTTTGCCCCCTCTTTTATGGGTAATCTGAGGAGCAGTCAGTACGAGAGGCATGGAGTTAGCTTTGACTGGAGTTGATTTTCGACTTTCAATCACCGCCACTCTGAAGATGACCTCAAACTCAACTTCAGCCAATGCTCTGATATGTCTGAGCAGCCCGTTAAAAAATTGTGTTGCATCGCACGGGAGGGGGTTGCATTACGTATTACATATCTGCATCATCAAAATCATTTCAGCAATGACTGCCCGAATGAAGTGACACCCATGTGAGTATAATGTAAATGTTCATGATGTTTCCTTCCCCTAACAGTTCTTTCATCAGTGCAATTTGAGCAAATCTTGTGTTTGTGTTCGTGTGTTCAAAATAGTGACTAACAATTCCAAAATTCGCTTCATCTTCTTCTTCTTTTTTTTTTTGCTGTTTTTTTTTTTTTGCTTTTTAAAAGAGGTGCCATGAAGAAAAAAGTAAATAAGAGAAAGGAAACAAACAAGCCAGGTTGTACTGAGTGGCGGGTGACACACAAGGAGAGAATGCAGCAAGGCTCTCGTTGTCATTTAAGGGGTTACCTTCAATACGATCTCAAATGTAAACATACTAGTGAAGACATAATCTGCATAGCCTAGGACCTGGAAGGCAACGAGACGTTTGGAATGTTATTGGGGTGTGGTTAGTTACAGCACGCACAGGGGACACAGGGAATTTACCTTCAAAACGATCTCAACAGTAAAGATAGCCGTGAAAGCATAGTCAAAGTAACCAAGTATCTGCAAGAAGCAACGTAGATGTTTAACAAAGACAGTTCATTGTGCAGCGTCATACATTACATGTTAACAAGATGAAAGGGGGAAAAAATGAAAGCATTTTCTGGAAAGGATTTGTTAGAGTGAAGAACTCACAGCAAAGTTACTTACTGACCTTACAGCTGTTTTTGCCTGTTTTAGCTCATAAAAAACGAGTCTGCACCTTGAAGCAGACAAGGAGCTTCAATCTGCTTTTAAATGGAAGTGCAAATCGAGGAACAGAAACCAGGAACTAGTCTGATGTGTTTCTTATTTTCTTGTAAAGCACATGCATGCCCAACTAATTAATCAAAAGCTCTACTAAATGTACTGCAATCACATGCAAAACAATAAAAGACAAACAATACTATAAAAGGACAATGTGAACTTGAAGTGTCTTAGATTTAAAAGGCTGCCATTAAGGACTTGACCTCTATATCTTGGAAAGGACCAGAAGGAACAGAGCGATCAGATGTCCGCTTTCAATATAGACACTAGATTTTCAAGTACTTATCCCGGTGTCCTGACAGGACAATTACACTGAATATATGTTTTAGAAAATAAACTGTATCTAATGCTTTCTTGTCTAGGTTAAAGAGAGAATAAATCACATGGCTCAAGATAAAGAAATTGTGAAGTGCAGAAATAACAGACATGAATTTAATACATACCATTTTCACTGCAGTAAAAAGAGTATTGAATGTCATCCTATTACTGATTACTATGGAAAATAAGTGATTTATATTAAAAGTAAAATGCATCTTTTGTTTTGTTACTTTTTTATGTTTTTTACAAAAGTGTATAAACTCATGTAGAGTATGCTTTGCAAAATCATCCATATAAAGTACAAAGATCAGCTATAGCAGGGATGCCAAGCATAAGGCTCAGGTGACAAAGGCTCCAATCCAGCTCACTGGGGACACAAATTTCGAATTTCTAACTGTATTTTCAAAGGTTTTACAGCTTTTTCTACTGATAAAAAGCTCGCCTACCGCCATTCATACTGCACTTACGTCAAGTAATAGATAAACAGATAAATTCTTGTTTTTCACTATCTATAGAATTGTGCATTTTTTATGGTGGGTTCAACAGTCTTAACAAATTGGAAAAAATTACATTTTCTGGGAATGACCAAAAACCTTTTTTCATGATTGCAGAACAGGCCATGAGCTCCCAGAACTTTATCTGTACATGTCAATTTTGACTAATTTAAGCCCAAAGAGTTGTGCTGACAGACTTCCTATGTGGCCCACAATGTAAAAAGAGTCTGAGATCCCTGATTGTAGTAATTACAATAAATGGGCTAAAACATGCAAAACCAAGAGTACGGTCATTTATAGAAGCATCACAAATTGTTATGCAAAGGCAAACATGAGAAAAGTTATTTTTAAATTATTTTACTTCATTTATGTGACTTTACTAATCTGTTCATTTGAAGTTCAGAAATTTTATGACAGGGTTTATAAACTTACAATATTGCGAGCTGAGAAGTTTCGGATTGGATCCTCAGCAGCGAGGGAGACGGAGCTGAGCATGATGAACACCAGGATGAGGTTGGTGAAAATGTGATGATTAATGAGTCTGTGGCAAAACACACGAACCCTGAAGAAAAACAACAACAAAAACACAGCAGACATCAGTGTGATATGAATAGCGACCTGTTTGTGTCTGCACAAACATAATTTCAGCTTACGGGTTTGTGTTGCTGAAGATGAAGAAGGCACTTCCCTCTGGGATAGGAGTGATCTTCTCCTTCTTTACCAGGTCGGAGATGACCGGCCGAGGCCCCGATGGGACTTCAGGGTCCTCCTCCTCCGCTGCAGTGTCGTCATTGTCCTCCTCCTCCTCCTTAAACGAAAGCAGGAAATATGTAATGTGTAACACGCGTAACTTTTCAAACTGTAAACATGTTTTATGACTTAAAAAAAGTAAAAAAAGAATACCTTGTCATCTTTATCATCATCTTTTTTGTCCCTGTAATGAACACAGATATTTTTATAAATGCAGACTGGAGTTTGACCAATTATCCAAGCAAATATTTGAAGTAATTCGTTGTCACAGAGAGACATATTGGACGGTCACCCTTTTTTGTCTCCTTCATCTGTGTTGAGAGATTCTGCATCTGCCAAGTTGTCCACAGCGATAGCCAAGAAGACATTCAAGAGGATATCTGAGTAAAGTGTTAAGTCGAGAACATCTCTCCCACTACGAATAAAGTACAATTCTAGTGACTAATCAATAACACATGTCTGCAGTGGATACAAAGAATTATTGTTTTCTTTGTAACAGCTACACCTTTGTCAGTGTGAGCGAGGATACAGTTTCCACAGATGAATAGGATGATGAAGTAAAAGCACACAATCATTCCAGAGGAGGACGGGCCACCATACGCCATGATCCCATCATACATTACAGCATTCCAGTCTTCTCCAGTCAGAATCTGAATAGTTCACAATATTTATTATGTGAGAAACACAACAACTGAAAAACATCAAGCATAATAAGTGGCAGCTGCTTTATACGATGCAGGGTGGCTACAATGAGCATGTTAGAGCTGCAGTAAATTTGCAGTGATTGTGGGTATGATGTGGATGTTGAAACAAGTTTACTGGCATTCATATGCATTTTGACGTTGTGGTCTTATGCCGAATTGTTTTAGGAATTGACACTCACGGCCACTTTTTTAGGTACACCTTGCTATTTCCCTTAGCCTTCAGAACTGCTTTAATTCTTCATGACACAGGTTCAACACGGTGCCACAAATAGTCCTCAGAGATTTGGTGCCATACTGACATGACAGCATCACAGCGTTGCTGCTGATTGATCGGCTGCATGATGTAAATCTCCCATTCCACCACATCCCAGGTGTTAAACTGGATTCAGATCTGCCAAATGCCAAATTCAGACCCCATCATCTGAATTTCACAGCAGAATTCAAGACTCATCAGACCAGGCAACATTTTCCCAGTCTTCTATTATTCAATTTTGGTGACCCAGTGTGAACTGCCTCTGTTTCCTATTCTTAGCTGCTGTAGCTCATCTGCTCATTTGACCTTTGATATCAACAAGGCATTTTTGCCAGAGAACTGCTGGTGACTGGATAACTTCTTCTGTTCAGACCATTCTCTGTAAATAATAAAGATGGTTGTGTTGTAAAATCCCAGCAGATCAGCACTTTCTGAAATACTCAGGGCATCCTATCTGGAACCAACCACTATGCCACATTCAAAGTCACTTAAATCACCTTTCTTCTCCATTCTGATGGTTCAGTTTGAGTTTCAGCAGGTTGTCTTGATCGCGCCCACTTACCCTAATGTCGTGAGTTGTTGCCACATGATTACATATTTGTATTAACCAGCAGTTGAACATGTATTCCTAATAGTGGCTACCTAAAAGTAGTAATAGTAGTAATATTTCAGGCTGTGCTTTTCCTGACTAAAATCCAATCTCCAGTCCAGCCCCTCCTGCATGTATGCCCTGGTTGTACATCACCTCTCTCCAGAGGTTTACTAGCAGCACTTCAATTCTGTGTTTTTGCTAACCTGTGTCTCCTCATGTGTGGTGTCTGTCTGCTCATTCATCTGTGGTACAATTCTCCCGTCTACAGTGTCTCACTTTAGTCCGCTGTGCTCAATCTGCCACAACCTTTCAGCCTGCCGCTCACAAACCATGCCATATAAAGAGATCAAAATGTTCTTTTGAAAAACTTCTCTCAACAATTCACATTTGGGTTTTCAATAAAGCGTCTGAGTTCAGCCTTCAGGCACACTCACGATCCTTGAATGTTTAGTTGTTTTTATAAATCTGTTCTACAACTTCTTGTTACTTCTGAACTGACATATACACCAAAATCTCTAAAATGGGCAAATACTGACTCATATAATGGCTTGTTCACAGAATCTGTTTAGTCTGCCACAAATTCTTCTACATCTGTATGAAACACACCCTTCACCAATTTTATTTACATTTTCAGCCTATTTCACTTGCTGCGTATTTGTATTTAACAGTCAGATTTTACTGTATGACATTATCTGAACTCTGTTAATACCTGAAACACAGTGAGGAGGGCCTGGGGAAAGTTGTCGAAGGTGCTCCTTTTTGTCTGGGTTTCGTCAAAGTTGAATTTTCCACCAAACACCTGCATGCCGAGCAGGGAGAAGATGATGATGAAGAGGAAGAGCAGCAGAAGCAGGGAAGCAATGGACTTCATGGAGTTGAGCAGCGATGCCACCAGGTTACTCAGAGACTGCCAGTGTCTAAACAGAAGGTCGACCAAGAGAGAGGAGGACGGACGGGATTTTAATCGAACTCCACAGGCACGAGACTGTGAACACACGAGCACGAACGCACAGCATGTTGACAGTCTTACCGTGTGACCTTGAAAATCCTCAGCAGGCGCACGCAGCGGAACACAGAGATACCGAGTGGAGACATGATTTCCAGCTCCACCAGAATGGTTTCAGTGATTCCTCCGCACACAACAAAGCAGTCAAAGCGGTTGAAGAGTGACACAAAATAAGCCTGCAGCCCAAGACTGTACATCTTTACCAACATTTCACATGTGAACAGGGCCAGCAGCACCTTGTTGGCCACATCTGAAAAGCAGAGGAAAAGATATTAAATCAGATGAATAAATAGTGAAAGAGAGTGATGCATTATGTATTGGAGGGTTTTCCTGTCTTTTAATGCAACATATAGTAGATCAAACCTCTGGTTGCACAAATATTTTATATTACACCTTCTTGCAGCTTCTTGTAGCTTTTTCTTTGTGTGCACTTCATTTAATTATTACTCTTTTTTACTTCAACCTCATTTCTATTTTTTATTTCTATTTCTTTATTTTTTTATCACAGTTAGACAAAATCTTGCTATGAATCTACACAATTCACATTAATTAAACACATTATTTGCATAAAAATCATGACATTTAAAACAATTTAGCCTTAAGTCATCCACAAAATACATACAGTAA
Source organism: Pundamilia nyererei (assembly GCF_000239375.1). Classification (NCBI taxonomy): domain Eukaryota; kingdom Metazoa; phylum Chordata; class Actinopteri; order Cichliformes; family Cichlidae; genus Pundamilia; species Pundamilia nyererei. The sequence goes on from NW_005187511.1 coordinate 2,068,176, forward strand.
TAGAGAAGATGGGAAAAAAATCAAATTAGTAAAAATACTCTGATATTTCATGAGAACATCATGACAACATGTTACATTAAGTAATCCTTTAAAAAACACTAATTAATAGAAGATAACCCATTTAAACAAATTCATTCATTTTATTTCAAAATGAGACGTTTGTAATTCGTACCTTGCACCTGTGTCAGCCACAAAGGCTGGTTGTAATGTTCTGATGATATGGTCAGGGTGTTGAGGAACACAAGGATGATGACCAGCCAATAGAAAGGCACTGACTTGACAGCCAAACGGCACTTCCTGCGGCAGAATCTGTTCCATCGGCGCCAGCGCCGACTGCAATGGCAAAGGACACTTTCAGCACATAGAGGCTCAGTTTGCACATAAAGAACACAAGACACAGTCACACAGATTATGAAGTCAAAACAATGGAATAAACTCATCACTGCAGTGTTTTTAAGAAAATCTCGAAAGTGTGCGTAATAAGAAGAACGCAGTGAAGTATGGGTGAATGCCCACAGGGGACTGCATCAATGCGTTTCTGCAAGTCATACAGTACAGTAAATGAGCTGAAAAGTACTGTGTAAGCCTATTCTCTAAAAATACCTTATAGCACATGCTGACTATATAAAAGTTGTTGATTTATCATTCCCTGTAACATCTCATTAAAAATACAGTAAAAAAGAAGCCAAGCAAAATAAAAATCAGTGTAATTGAATGCAGGCAAAAACCATATATTAACAGCTACATGCACTATGTAGACACGCCTACCTACAAATATACTGACCTGAACTTTGACTTTGAAATCTTTTGACTGAAAAGAAGAACAAGTGAAAGTTGATGAATGCATCTTGTACCAGAAATGAGTTGCTAGCATGTAGTTAACTGACATCAACCCCAAAAAAGTGCAGCTGCAATGTTTGCAGCATGAAGTTTACCAGTTTTTTTAAACACATATGACGAGATAAAGCAGGCACTAACACGGCAAAATGGCTGTGCTGACTGAAATTAGTGACACCGAAAGAAATCTTGTGTACAGGTTCATAGTGCAAAGTTCTCACCACAGAGGTCCGCAGCATGGCGTCTTTTCATCCTCCCCGTTCTGATTCTCGGTGTTCACAGACTCTGTTTCACTGGCTGGAACGCTTGCTGTGGCATCAAATAAGGGAGCATATTTAAAATATATATATAAACAAAATCTATGCACTTTGCAATGGTAGAAGATTCTTCAGAAAGGCACAACGCATGCTTCCCATCAGGAGCAAGTGTAAAGAATGTTCCCATTGTATCAACAAGAACGTAGATGCACAAGAAACATATAAACAAAGAGAATTCAGAAACTCTTTTCAGGTGAACGAGAACTGTATGACAGTGATTTTAATCTCCAAAGCCACAGTGCAATCACAAAGCTACCTCAATGAAAGGAACGTGCTAAGTTCCACAGCTCCGCATCACTGTCATCATCAGTATCATTTACCAAGTGCTGAGAGTGAGCTGACGTGGGTCAGGCGAGTGGACAGCTGCTACGTGAGAGCTGTCTGATGCAGACAACGAGGAGCGGAGAGAAGACGGGAGCCGAGAGAGGCAGACAGAGCTCTTTAAACTGTCTCTGAAATGCTACACTCAAACTACTGCCAGCACTTTGGAAAGACTGTGTGTGTGCAGACTGATGATGATTAACTGTGTGAAATGTCTCGGTGCTTTAACTCATGTGAGCGAGCGTGGTGTGCTCTCCTGCTTAGCTTACGCAGACGTGCCGGCTTTGATTCCTAAGTGGTCGGACAGCTCTCAGCTCTGAAAATAGTGCTGACTGCTGGAGTAGTCATCTGGGTTTAACCCTGTTTCCTACATTCATACTGAGCTCCTGCATTTGAAGTGGAACACGGGAGGGAAACAGGGTGTGGTTGCTATCAAGCACAGCTGTACGGCTCTTCCATATCAGACTAGTTTAATAGGTAAGAGACAAGGGGTTTTTATTCAGGACGAGGACATAAGGAGAAACGTAAGAAGGCTGTGATGTTTGGACACAACAGGTAAAAAACAATTGTAAAGCACAATGTGATGGTATATTTTGTCAGGTTTCACACACACACACCCACAAAGCAACAGACTTATTAATCTATCCTGGTCAGTAATATGACACTGACTGGTAATATTGCAGTAATGACAATGTACATTTCAGTCTAGTCTTAATAGTTTGAGAAAATATGAGCTAAATTTTCTGTATCAGATCAGTTTGATCTTAAAACACACACACACACACACACACACACACACACACACACACACACACACACACACACACACACACACAAAAGCTAAAGAACACTGGAGGGAAACCACAGGATTTACCATGAGTGTCGGACGACTGGCTGAACCACCCAAACCTTCCTTTCTTCTTCTCAGTAAGGTCAGCCAGAGTCACCCCTTCATGTGTAATGCATGCAAGCCAATGCATTCAGACACAACGGCACAGCAGAGGGACATGGAGGGGAGGGGGGGCGAGAATGGGCTGCTATCAAAATGGGTCAGAGCAGACAAGCACCACAGGACAACAACAGTTTTCAAAATATCAATATTCAACCACGACAAGAGCAGCAGGAGCCACACCGCAGACACTGAGGAGGGCAGAAGAACGACACAGAGAGCTGTTAGTCAAAGGAAGCGTCTGGAGGTGGCAGCGCCCTGTACTAACATGTGACCATGCGAATTAAAGCATTTACCTTTGAACATGTTAGTAGGGGTTCATGTTTCGTGGACACACACTATAAAGCCAGCATGGATGTTTTAGAAAAGCAGTATGGACTCCCTTCTTCTAACACGGCACAATTAACGGCGATTTTCCTGCTTTCTGGTAAACTTACAGAGCACCGCTGTTCTGAAAAATTGGAGCAATAGACTGGTGGAAGAGGCAGGAATATACACAAGGAGTACATAACAGACGTGGGGAAATCATAATGAGTTGACAAAAGGCAAAAAATAGAAAACCCAAGCTCAAACTCTAGGATGAAGCAGTTGCAGGTTTTCTTTTCTGTATCATGTGTGCCGCTTATATAAAGAGGATTTGGATCACTTTTTTTCTACTGCTTGAGTAACATGTTTCTTTTTTTTTCCTTTCCTTTCCTTCCTTTCACTGGTGCTTACAGAGTGCTCCACTTCCATCACCGACATACATGGAGGCTGGAAACAAAACTAGTCTGATCATTTCGTTTCAAACACCTTTCACATATCCACATATGGATGTCAATACTGGCCTCTGTGTCGATATTTGTGCATCTACGCATTTGTCAGTATGTGTACTCTGCTTCTCTATAACCAAAAGGTAGACTATTCAGAAGCACAGTGGGTCATCACTAAATCCCAGGAGTCCTCTGAAATCACTATAGTCCTGTTTTGTTTTTCTTTAACTGTGGTGATCAGCTGGCACAATTGATCAACTTGCCTTGTCTAGCTCCATTATAGCATCCATTTTTGCAAATCTGCATGAGAAAACTGAATATTTCAGGGCTCAATCAGACCTAATTAAGATTTCCATGATGCTGGTTTCAAATCTCTGGTGGCTTTCTTCCTGCTTGATTCAAGCAGAATTATTGGGCTAAAAGCAGAGAGGACTTAAATGATGTGTTAGATTATTACGATTTTTTTCTAATTAATACCCCCTCTATCTGTTCTCAATATGTCTCAGCGTAATTGACCAGTTATCTGGGGCAATATGAAAAATAGAGCACTTTAGACCCAATAAGTCAGGACACAGCACCAATTCTGATTTAAGCAATGTCACGTTCTTTCTCCAGAGTGATTTTTGGTTTGAAGATACTGCTTTTAACCAAGAAAAAAGAAACACTCTCAAACCAGTAATGATGTACACTACTTGATATTTATCCTTGACATGGCAAGAGTAGCTTCAACCAGTTATTTGCATTGAAGCGCTCTTGTGATGGCAGCGTAGCGTTAACGGCCGGAAAAAGGAAGCGGGTCAGACGGCGCTTACGGTTACGCTTGCTCTCCTCATCTGCCTCGTCCTCATTGTCAGGGTCAATGTCCTCAGCCTGAGTGATCCAGTCCAGGTAACCCTTCAGATCCTCCTCCAGCTGTTGCTTTTCACGCAGCTTCTGGAAGTCTCCACGAGCTTTGGCCTTTTCCCTCTCCTTGGAGAACTCTCTGTATTTGGAGAAAGAACCCCCAAAACAAAAAAAAACAAACAAAAAACAAACAAACAAACAGAAACACCAACAAATACACAGTAATGCACGAATTAAACACAAACATGGGACGTTTCACAGCAAACAAGAAACAAATTGTTTCACACAAAATGGAAAGCAACAAACATGTTGTTCTGTTCTAGATCATTTTTCCCGACAGAATAAAGACATTCTGTGTATGAGTTTCTGTATATCCTCTTTTCTACATTCTTTAGTCACAGCCTTTTAATTTCTTGTGTGTTTTTCAGAAATGTAGCCACTGGAGGGAGATGTACGCCTTTAAGAGACGACACAGAGCTATATTTAGAGCCCGGCAGTACAGTAGTGTATCTGTCAGGTGGGCATCTTCATCTTACAGAAAAGGCAATTCAGGTAGACAGATTGTTTCAAGAGAACTGCAGCATTTGCACAGTATCCAAACTTATAGTTTATATAAGACAATGAACTTGAAAACAACGAGATTCGACTGTATCTACCCACAGTGCATTGTGAGATAGTCTTATTAGAATAACCTGTATTTAAGCTGGTATACTAAAAAATTAAGATGAATGAAAAAGTCACATGTGTGACAAAAAAGTGAAGACGTCCAGTGTCAAGAAGCCAGCAACAGGTAAAGCTGTATCAAGGTAACTGGTGCTGACAGGTCATGCCAGTCTAAAGACGCCAACATGCACTGTAGGAATGCTTGACTCGATTGTCATGTTAATCTTGTTTTCTTTAAAAAAAAAACACAGGTTTTCTTCGCTGGTCAACCAGCCAGAGTTAGTTGTACTGTAATACCCCACCCCCCACTCCACAGAGCAGGGAAAGCAAACTGGGGTTTGAGAGAGCTTAGGCGTGCAGAGGGAGTGAAGGGCGAGGAATAAGATTAATTTCTTTCACAGGAGGTTGGGTGGGCTGTCGAGGGGGTGGGGGAAGAAACGCTCACTTTGCAGTTGCCGTGGAAAGGATGTAATAGTTTGACATCAACAGAGGTCAGAGAGGAGCGCTTAAGAAACAAAATAGACTCTAATGTAGACTTACTGCTTTATTACTTGTAATGATTTTTGCATTTCTGGCGCACAATTTCCCAAACACACATACTAATTCAATTTCAAGTCAACTCTATTTTATTTATGTAGCGCCAAATCACAGCACCAGTTGCGTCAAGGTGCCTTATATGTTTATAGGTAATAAAGTGAAAACCCCAATAATCAATGGCCCTCTTTGAGCAAGCACTAGGTGACAGTGGGAAAGAAAAACTTCCACTTAACAGGAAGAAACTTCCAGGCTCAGGGAGGAGCAGCCATCTGCTGCAATCACCTGGGGATGATGTTGTGAGTGTCAAGGAGCACAGCAAACCCAAAGTGCATGCACTTTGCACACTACAGACCAAACCCACCGCAAAAGTTGCCTCTTACCCACTTAGCACACCTAATACAAGGTTTAACACGAAAAAGGATCCCAGTATAATCAGACTGACAAAATAAATCCACGGTGTTTCCCATCCAATGGCGTCATTGACCTACAGAAGCCAAAAGTAGCCCGTCAACAAACATGGACACATACAAAGACAGAAACCTTCTGCCTCAAAGGAGCAGAAAGTCTCTGTTTTGAAAGAGAAGATGGTGCTTACCCGCTCAACACACCCAAAACCAGGTTAAGAACGAAAAAGGAGCCGAAGATCACAAGACTGACAAAGTACACCCATGGAAGTTCAAAGCCCATGGCATCGTTCATCTGCAGGAGTGGATCGGTCACCGCAGAGAAAGGAGAGCAGGGGGAAAAGGAAGGAAGGATGCACAGACAGAAAAAGGGTGTTAAACTGTTAGAAAGGAGGAAGAGAGAGCAAGTCTTAGGAGTGCTGATGACTGTCAGGACAGTATCGTTTTATTTGATGAGTTGTTGATTGAATTCAATCATTTAGCCAATCAATCATATCAGAGCGGTAAGAGCCGCCCCAGGAAATTATCAGCAGCTTCATCATCAGACTGTCAGTCGCATTGGTGTTGTGTGTTTGATTCGAGTAGACATTAAAGCTGAAAGAATGTGACAGTCACAGGTTATTGAACTGGGTGCACAGAGCGAGAGACTCACCCAGTACAGCACGTCAGTCCAGCCCTCCATGGTGATACACTGAAACACCGTCAGCATGGCAAACAGAAAGTTGTCAAAGTTGGTGATGCCACCGTTGGGACCTTGCCAGCCTTCCCTGCACTCCGTGCCGTTGATGGGGCACTGGCGCCCATGCCCTGAGATCGCACATGGAGCTGGCTCCTCTTCTGCTATCATATCTACAGAAAGAGAGTTTTAAATAATCTGACACTTAACATAAGTGCTGCAAATAAAGTTGCTTTTTAGACTGCCTAGTCTTAACTGCAGGATTTCCTACTATAAACAGTGTTATGACTAAGAGCACTCTGATTCACTGCATCTTATACCAAATACTCTTTAGCAGCTATCTTATTCTTCTCATTTACAGTTGTTCAGCAGTAGAAAAGTCTACTTTAGACTTTTAAATAACTTTGACAATAACATATCTATATATCTTAGAGACGAACCACTTTTCAATTTACAGTTTCACAATATACAAACATATTATACAAAACGTTATTGGAACGATTAACTAACATTTGTGGTTAGGTTTTATGTTTCAGTGAGTTCCATCAAAGAGGTATTTCCATCTCTGAAGATTTAGTTCACAAACTATTAAAATGATTATATTTCTGTGAAATATTGCTCCATCTCACAACCCCTCACATGGACTTGTTCCCCTTGGGAAATTCCTGACGTCTATGTTTGAAGTAAACTACTTAGAGAATAACTTCTGTCACGTAATCCAATATATCAGTCATGCAGTACGTACTTTTATGTTTTTGTCTAAGTTACAGTTTAGTTACAGTTAAGTTACAGTTATATTTCAGTTTAAGGAGAAAACAAGCCAGTCGAGATTGAGTTTGGCATGCCTGATTTGATTTGACTTGCCACATTAATTTATGAAAATTCATCATCCCTCTCAGAGCTAACTGTGTCAGTGTTCATAGAGCACTACATATTGTTTTGTTTGCCAAGACTAAAAAAGTATTTTAACAAGCTGTGCGCTGGCACACAATGACGTGCACCACAGTTCAGGTCGTTTCGGCTGCCTCGCTCTGAGACACCTCAGGATGCTACAGTAGCACTCTGGGTTGGCAGTCTGGCCCAGGGGGGACAAATTGACAGTGCACAACCCCGTGAATGACGAAAAAATGGCGCACACGTTCCTGACCAATGTGCCGCCTTGAGGCTTGGACACTGTAGACTGTTTTACTGAAAACTGCTGCGTGATGTCTGCATCATAGCAACAGACCCTGCTCTCTTCAGCATGAAAGTTGTGTCAGTTTGACACAGAGCAAGAAGGGAGGTCAGGTATGGTTTGTGATAGTCACTGACAGAGGCAAAGAAGATTATGACCACACCCAATAAGTAATTAAAGCACAGAAACTATTACTGTATCTGATAAAGCTATTACCTGTCCTGATAAAAATCCCTTGTACTCATTTGTCTGGGTAAGCAAATCACCAGACTAAGCATTATCCTGATTATACCTTTAATCTGTTGTTGTTAATGGAAAATCACAGCTGACATACAATAACCTCAACTCCTTGTTACTTTATTTAAAAAAAACAATTTGATTTTATATATAAAAGTCAAAGTGCTCACCTGTACTGGGGAAATAGCAGGTTGCATGCATTTTACCAATGAACAGCTCCAGGCCGATAATAGCATAGATGATAATGACAAACAAGACCAGGAGGGCAATGTGCAGGAGAGGGACCATGGCTTTAATGATGGAGTTCAACACCACCTGTAAACCTAAGCAAAGAAAAACAAACACTTTACACAAAGCCCGGCAGTACTTTGTAGTACCAAATGGAAAACACAAACTACAAATTCTACCAGTCTTTGTACCTGTTCTTAACACAAAAATTAGATTCCTGGCTCCAGATGGTGAAGTGGCTAATTCTGTTTGCTCTTGATCTTACTTAGCTTAAATTGCATAAATACATAAAACGTAATCACAACTGTATAATCATTTCACAGACTGCTAACATAAACAAACGGAAGTATTTATGGTTTTCAAGTATAGAAATATAAATAACAATGTAGAAAGAATGTAGATACTCCTTTCAGTATATATTTCAGAACATCTTTGCCTCGTATATTTCATAAGCATGTCGTGTTTTTTTCTGTAAGTTTGTTTATTATTATGGAACTGAGAGCACATGGCCCTTGGTTGCTGATGTAGATGCTTAAAGAAAATAGTCCTCAGGGACTGCACATGGACCATCTGGACTTGCCGTGTTTAACCCTTAGCCCTGCATTTTTCTATTAAAAAAAGACTCATTTTATTGTACGACAGATGCAAAAATTATGTACATTTAATAAATATGGGTTGCCAACGTGCAGAGCTTAAAAGTTCTCTTACTGGGTACTCCTGAGACCAGCCGCAGGGGGCGCAGCACACGGAAGGCTCGAAGGGCTTTAACATCAAATCCACCTGGCTTACCCCCGTGCCCATGCATTGATGCATGGTTATCTCCTTCAACTTCTCCCTTTTCTTCTTTGGTCAAAAACTCCAATGCAACACTAAAGAGTCTGTTGGAAAACAAATAAAAATCCTTACATTAGTCACCTCTGCATTTGAGGTACATAATGAACAGTGCTGACAATCTTTAACAAATAGTAGATAAAGATTAAAGATCATTTTCGAGAAGAAGCATGGCAAACCTTTGACAGTTCAATAATTAATGTAGGAAATAAAGAACAGATTAAGCAGCATTAGATGTACTGATTCTTATATAACATTTTTCTACTTGAGCACAGAGTAGCCAGTTTTCATTCAATTCTACTATTTTCACTCGTCAAAAATTTATTGTAATTAAGAAACAAACCTTCACGAGCATGAGTAAAACTAAGATGTAACAAGTATGTTGTTGAATGTACGAGGCGCTAAAATGGGGTTAATAAACCTTCAGATTCTGACAAAATGTGAGAATATATTAAAAGTCTTACTTTCTCATAGTTCATAAGCTCCTATTCACATCAGTAATGTCACTAAGTCAATTTAAGGTCTCCAACAAACACTTTTGACATTAAAAATTTTGCCTGGCTGAAAGCTTTTCACTTTGCCGTTATTCCCTCAAAGTATCATTTAGCTGTGAAACTATTATGTAGTGGCATCAGTTTACTTTACAGCCACCCACAAGCCATACTGAAATCTCCAGGATACAATTTGATAAAAAGCAGTCTGAAACCTTTATTAACCACAATCCGCTGTAAATATAATTTTAGACTGCATCAAAATGGTTAGTAAACACCGTACTGATAATGATCCAATCAAAAACTATTTTAAGACTAAAAAATAAATAAATCCCAGATATTTCTTGCCCTACATGCAGCGCTTCAAAAGAAAAAAAAGAAAAGCCAGTGGATATGTTGAAAGAGCAGGAGAATATGACAGCATTGTAACCTGTCAGTGCCCAGTTTGAGTGTACCAACAAAACCTACCCACCCAGCAAAAATTTGGTGAAAAGACAACTTCGTCATACTAATTTGGATTTTGTTAAAAAGTGAAAGTAGGCTATTTACATATGTTCCCAGCATGTGTCACAGTCAAGGTCCATGGAACAAATGTGGATCTCCAAAGGATTTGGCCCCTCCTTACTGTATGCGTGGTCTGGGCAGAAATGCTCGCATCTTGCAAACAGCAAGATGCGAGCATCTTCACATATTGACACCTTTTTGCGAAACATATTTCATAAAGTAAATCAGAAGGATTTTGAACATCAGATTATTTGAAGCAGGTGTTTTCACAGTGTCTCCAGTCAATATTCAAAGGGTCACTCCAATAAGTTTACAGGTTTAAGCCTATTTGCACCAAATCACAGTTTAACTCTTCCTCCTAGAAACGTGTTCCTTTGCAAAATAGTTTTCCAGTTATGTTTAAGTCCAGCACAATCACTGGCTAGATTATAAAAATGTTTTTAACAAATTCACTGAAACACTTATGAACTCGGTCAGAGTTGGCTCAAAGCTTCAAGCACGGCGGACCTTTTAATAAACCAGACCACAATCTTTTCAAAACCTTATCCAAGTACAGCCAGTGAAGAGAAATATCTCTAAAATGTTTAATAATGCACATCCCAACACTGCAGTAGATATTTTACAGCAAGAATATCAGTGTAGTATATTAAATATGTTGCCAAAAATGTGTCCACTCTTTGCAACATAGTAAAAACTTTGCTTTAATGCATAATAAATCACAAGGACTTCTGTAGCTTATGCAACTTTCTGAGTTTTCTCTTTGGCTTTTTAACTGCACAAAAAATGTATTTATATTAATGTATTATTTAAGATTAACTGCATATAGTGTAAGAAATATTTACCTTATCTGAGCCAGTATGTTCATAAGACAAACCTTGGTTTAGTATGTGTAAAAAAAGCTGTGGTACATGAAACCAAAATGGAAAAGTAAAAGAAAGACATTCATTAGCGATTAAAAACTGTCATGTGATCATTTTCTACAGCTTAGTTACCATTAATGATTCCTTCCCATCCAAGACTTTATCCAATGTAATCTAAAATTCTGATCAGTGCATCTTTACAAATCCATTTTGTAGATTTCAAGACAGTACAATGGCTCAGTGGTTTGCACTGTTCCCTCATAGCAAGCAAGTCCTGGGTTCAAGCTTGTGTACCATAGTACACTTGCAAAAAAGTCTGACTTCCTGGTAAAATAAATGTTAAAATGTAGGTTTAAACCCAACAATATAGTTCTTCAAGTTAAAACAAAACACTATTTTTGGATTATTTTTTTCTCTATGGGGAGTGTGTTTGCCTGTCATGAAGTCCCTACACACTACTATAGAATAAATAGTGGACACACAAACATCCTGATGACTGAACTGTGACGATTTTCATCAGATCCTCGCAAAATTATTTCAAATATGTCATTTCAAATTTTAGAAGCTGCAGTCACATTTAATATTTGGGACAGCCGTCTTTGCATTTGAGTGGATGGCAGATCAACCCTGCATGCAGCATACAGACAGCGATCTGACCCAGCTACCCACTGGACTGTGTGTATTAGAGGAGAGAAAGAGGGAGGAGAGAGGAGAAAAAAAGAGATAAGGCTGAGATAAGGATGAAGATAACACGGGGAGAGTGTGCAAGAGATAGGAATGAGGGCAGAGAGAGGTGGGGAGGTGTAAAGCATGAACCATTTGAGATATGAAAATGGAAGGGGGCAGTAATAAGAACAAGCTGCAGAGACAAAGGAGAGCAGCGTGAGAGAAAGACAGTCAGTGAGAGGAGAGGGAAAGATGGGAGGGAGTGTTGGAGAAGAGATGAAGTATGGAGAGATGGTGACTCACTCCAGTGGTGGTAAAGCTATGATTTATTCTCTCTGTCTTTTCTGGGTCATATACTGTGGGTGTATGAGGGTCTCTGTTAGCCACTTGGAGCAGAGGCTTAAGCAACTTTAGCTTTAATACTGACTTCTCCTCTTACAAACACTGTAAACTGCAAATGTCACAAGTCAAAAAAAATCCTAAAAGGAGACTAAAAATAGCTAAACCTTGTGACCTGGCCTGCAAACCAGCACATAGAATGAGCAAATATAATACATAAATATTAGCAAATTTAACAATCGCAACTAGTTGTGTCAATAAATGAAATAACAAAAAAAAAAAACTGAACCTAAGATTTTAGATTTCAAACCCCACCATCTGGCCAAAGTTCAGGTAGTGGGCTGCAAAATAATAATTATAGTAAACTAGAACTAACATAAATAACAGTTTTGGTATCTGGTTGACAAAAACTAAGTGGTAACATTTCTGTTAAAAACTGTCAGCCAACCAATTCTCCTGGTGTGAATTTTGGTTATGATCATTTCCCTTTCAATCAATGGCTTACAAACTGAAATATTTTCATAACAACCATAGTCATACCAAACGTGAAATAGACACACATGCAGAAGCTGCATTACTGCATGCAGAAATTGCAGTACCAGCACGGGCAGATAATATATTTAAAGTTAAAAGTCGGTAGTGAGTAAAAAACATAAAGTATATTCCAGGGTTTTTAATTTCCGGAACTGATTAAACTAGCTGGCTCCCAGTCCACCCATGGACAGGGTGGACCAGCATGCCTATTACACGCTTTGTCCTGATATCCTGATGGACTGCATCAACTACATCGCTTGCAGAGGATCTCATTATGGTAGTGCCAGCATTCTGTCAAGGTTTAGCAAAGAATCCACCATTGTCCTTTTACCATTTACATACAGAGCATTTATCATTTAACTTGAAAACTTACCCAATCACCACAATGACGAAATCCAGCATGTTCCAACCGTTTCTCACATACGCATTCTGGTGCATCACCAAGCCATAAGCGATAATCTTCAGAAAGGTCTCAATTGTGAAAATGATGAGGAAGGCATACTCAACTGTTTCCTGCAGATACACAAAAAGGCAAAGAAAAAAAAAAACGAAAACATGAGCAAGGTATTAATACAGACAGTGTTTTGGAGATTCAACACACAGGTACAGGAATAGGTGCAAAAGACACAGTGCCTATGAAAGGATAAATTAAGCTCTATTTTACTGGTGAGCAACAAGAAAATTACTTTTTGTCGAAGCAAAAATATTTATAAAGATTTTAAAATTAAATGTAAAAAATTAAGTTGTTTTAACTACTTAATAATACAGTAAATCTATAATTTACAAGAACAATGTGCCTCCAAAGCAATATTCTCGTCAACTTTCATTGAGCAGTAGGCACTGAACTGATACATCAGGACACAAAAATAACCCAGGTTTGCAGAAATGACAATACACAATACAGTTACACTATAGGAAACAATATACAAACAGACCAGATTGCTGTGCAGTTTGTCACCACCCCACATTGATTTTACTGACATTTAAAAAGCAAAAGGCCAAAAAAGGTAAACACTCATTCATAGAGTACTTCCAAAGCACTGAACAATGATGTTCCACCCTAATATCAGAAATACTGACACGGTGCACAAGAAAAGACAGAAACGAAAGATAAGGACATCAATGTTAGTGTAAATTGTCTTTTTTCTTTTTAGATGTATCTTCTAAATTTTGATTACTGGTTTGCAAACATTTCAACGCTCGATGACAGAGTGTGTCATTGCCTGCAGGACAACCTTCCTCAACACTGCCTGAATGTCTTTGATGGACTTCCTATTAAAGGGAACTTTGTGTACAACAACAGCTATTAGAAAAATATCAGAGAGAGAAGAGTCAGAAAGCCAAGAAAAAGTGACCTCCAAAGGGAAACTGAAACTCCTGATTTGCCTGCAACATAGATATGCAGACATCAAGTTTCACAGCTTCTAAGTGTTGGTAATACTAGTCAGTGTATGAAGTGGACATTGTGTGGCTGCCTGTTCACAGCCATTCAGTGACCAAACACAGTGATTAACTTTTCTTGTAACAACTTGGACAACTTTTGTATGTGGAATCAACATAAATCCCATGGAAATGGCATCTCCTGTGTAAGCTTCACCTATAATCCTGAAAACATTTCAGTGCCTGGAATGTATCTTTGAATATGCAAAATTAAAATAAAATTGTGACCACTGTGTACCACTAAAAAAGGGCAAATCTCCAAAAGAGCCAGTAAGAGCCATGCTAAAATGGTTAAAACCAATTGACTAGTTTGGAATGAAAGGCATGAATGTATCAGAGAGCTATGGAGGTTAAAAAAAGGGACAAACACTCTCTGAACAAAATCTGTGTTTTTAGAGGGTATATACAGATTAGAACGAGTGATGTAACTCAGCAGTGCGCCTTTCTCCGGTTGTTTCAAAGGCAGAGAGAACACAGGAACATTAAGCCATCAGGTTGAGGTCAACTGGGAGTGGATCTGACAACAGAGGCGGGCAAAGGTAGTATGTGCATTTAAGACAGTGAGATGTTTGTGAAAATGGGGGTGAACACACTAAAAGGTGACATAGCACCATTTAGAAGAGTCCTCGCACCTTTTGCTAAGATGTGAAATCAGAAAGAAGCTCTTTGCATTTTTCAAGCTTGGCAGGTCAGCATAAACTGCACAAAGGCTGGCATTCAAAATATCTGCCAATCAGTACAGCAAGCACTAAAATGTATAACAGGCAGGAATTTAACTTTAAACACACTGCGGAAAAATGCATGCATGCACACATACTGTAATATACATAATAACCTCGTCTGCCTGAGGGAGTCTTTAATCCCTTTTCTGTGCTCCTTTTCACGATAAATGCAGGGGTACTGTGGGCTGCAGGGCTCGTTTTCCCAACAGTTTACTGCAGATTGTGAGAAGCACTTAGCCCAGAATAAGAGACATGGGTGTCTTTGTTACTGAAGTAAAAGGTTGAGTTAAGCTTACGGCCGCTGCCTCTATGACAGAGCACGCTGAGGCCACAGGGAGCAGAGAGAACAGAACGATTCATGTGAGGATGGAAGGAAAGTGACAGAGAGACAACTGAACAATTTTAGAGGCAGCAAACAGAGAGGCGGTCTCTTCCATTTTTCTGTTGTTGGTTAGCAAAAACATATAAATAAAAGTCAAATCATATGCTTTAAAGCAGCCAACACACTTATGTATATATATGTGTGTGTGTGTCTATATATCTATCTATATATGTATATATATATATATAT
>NW_005187511.1:2083181-2100201 GCF_000239375.1 Pundamilia nyererei
ATAGATAGATATAGATATAGTTATTGATATATAGATATAGATATATCTATAGATAGATCACTAGCAATTTAGCAATGACTGTATATTAAAAACACCCATTATTAACATTATCGGAATTATTTGAGCTTTCAGGGCCACAGTAAGTGTGTGAAAATTACCACTTCCTGGTTTGTGAAAGCATGTTAAATATAATAGCAAATGATAACCGTTCCCTTTCAATTAACCAGCAATTTATTCATTCATCAGCAACGGTGGCAGAAATAGAAAGAGGGAGAGAGACAATAAGAGAAAGAGAGCAAGGAAAGAGGCCTTTGGGGATGACCATAAATATCTCTGACTCATCTTATTGTGCTGTAAAGACACTTACTGTAGCATGTTTCCTCATCTAATACAGTTTATGAACGATATATGTAGTTAATAGTTTACATCACTGCCATCCTCTTAGGTATATCACGACACATAAAGCACATGTGCTTACACATGCTTACTTTGCATATTTAGACTCAAAAATGCACCGTAACGGCAAAAGCAATAAACTTAGAGTAGGATACTACACGATATAACACAAGTTCCTCCTCAAGCCCCACAGCAACAACCCCAACTGGCCTTTCTCTGCCACAGTGTAAGTGTTCGTGTCCACAGGCACAGCTCACTTCATCTCACAGAGCTCACTTCACCATATGACATATGATGCTAACCCACTGAACCATGCATTCTTCTACATAACACGCCATATGACTGAGCCAGGCGGACAGCAGTAATGTGAACCTATTAACAGTTCAGACTGGCCTGTCCGCAATGCTCATGAGCTGCAATTTAGCTTTCTCTAGACTTCACACAGAAATGGCAAAATTCTAGATTTACAAAATTAAAGACATAAAGCTTGTTGTGTAATTTTGTCTATGCTGTTAAAACACTGTGGCTTAATATTTAAATCTGAAATTGCTCTTAAATGAATACGTAGTTTTAACAAAGCAGCCTAGCAACCAATCAACATGCATCATTTTGCAAGAAGATAGATAGAAATACCCCTCTAACTTCTGTCTCTGGTTTAAACAGACAGAGCTTATAGACCATTAGCTTGGTTTCGAGACTGCACAGAAGGTGAAATATTAATAACAGTAATCTTTATATACCCTAGAAACCTGCCATACTACCCCTAAAAGTAGGGCTGGGCCATATCATACCGTTCATGGTAATACCGGTATAATGTTGGCCAACGACAAGAAAATGAAATATTGCGATAGAATATGGGTAAAACGTGCAAGCCCAGTGGCTTTGTTTTCATACGCACATGGCGAAAAAGGCACGGCGGTGACGGAGAATGACAAGGGCGAAAGCGGATTGTTGAATGAAACGGATGAACCAGAATTGGTTTGTAAAAATGCTGCAACTTCAGTGGTGTGGAACTGGTTTAGCTTTCGTCCGTCAGATACACAACAAAGCACTATTTTTGGTAGAGCATGCTAGCGGGCCGTCATTATTACCGTGTTTTTTGGTAAATACGGCACACTTAAAATCAAACCTTTGATTTTTCTGAAAATCGACAGTGCCCCTTATAATCCCGTGTGCCTTGTGTTTGGATTCTGGTTGTGTTTACTGACCTCAAAACGATTTTATGTACACGGCGCTCAAAAATCTGTCAAATGTTTTAGTACGACTTTGCTAAGCTACGAAGCCGCACCGCTTGATGGATTGTCGGAGCATTACGGCTATCGTAGGCAGGAGCCTCGCGGAGTGATACATACGGTGCTTCAACGTAATATTACCATACTGTGTGTGTATAAGCTCTTTTTAAGTTTTGTGGATATTATACATGGTTATGCTGAGGATATGTCGGCCAATTTCCACTGGAAATGCCTTTTGGTTAAACTGTCAGCAAGGAATTTGCATTTGCACTGTTACGTTTTTATACAACTTTGAGCTTGTTTAAGTGAAAATACATTGATGGGGTTTTTTTTTTTGCAATAATAAAATTGTGGAGTTGTAAAGTATTTTGTCTAGTGTCAATTATATCGTCAGTTATATCGTTATCGCAAATTTTCAAATCTATATCGTGATAAATAAAAGCCAAGTTTGTTAGCTTATCGATTTTCAACTTACATATCATGCCATGTGAGCAGTTCAGAAATGTTTTAATTTATCTTTAATATGCAGATAAGTACCAATCTCTTACTCTCATTAAAAATATAAACTTTCTCGTTCACAAAATCTTTCCTGTTGTTGATGTTTCCTGATGTTCCTTCAAAAATAGGTATAACCACCACAAAAAAGGTGATTACAGAATGTCAAGCTAAAAGATACACCAATCGCTCAGCCCTTTTTCAGCATGTCCGTTCAACTGGTCGATCTCACATAAGTCTCATTATGAGCTGGTCCGTTTCATGCATCCACAACCAGTGTTGGTCAAGTTACTTAAAAAAGTAATCAGTAACTAATTACTGATTACTTCCTACAAAAAGTAATCCCGTTACTTCACTGATTACTTATTTTCAAAAGTAATTAATTACTTAGTTACTTAGTTACATGGTTACTTTTTAAAAACACGATTTACAGCCTGAATAGGTGATAAAGCGATAGATCTTTCAGCCTAAGTCTACTTTTTCTACATAATCCATCATACAAAATGTAATCAAATGGAAATGTCTCTTTTTAAAACTTTAAACTTTAAATCTTTTAACTTTATGCATCAAGCAAAAACTTAATTATATGCAACATTCTCTGACTGGAAGAAATTTGTTTAACATTTAAACCTATTTTCTGCACATTCCAGCACATAAAAGAAAATATTTTTTTGTGTTTACACTCTTTCAAATAGATGCAAGTAAAACACAGCAGAAAATAAATAAAGTCAAAGACTAGCGGTCCAGTTGCTCTATTTTCACCTGTAAAGCAGGAGTGAGGTAGGCGGAGGTTTACCCTGGTGCAGGTGTGCCGCAGCTGTCAGTTGAAGAATCCGCGAGTTTCTCTGTGAATTTCCCATTACGTCGTAGCGCACTCGGTGCTTGCTTGGAAGTTTAGGGGTTTTTTTGCTGTAAAAAGAAGTTTTCTTCCCACGCACAACGGACATTAATATTTTTGTCACTTTTTATGGAATCAAACTCAAAGTAAGGTCAGTACTTCCACGCTTTAAACGCTGCACGCTCATACTCTCTCCGCACTCTATATGTGATCCATTGTTGATCTGCACACAGCTGTTGTCACGAACGTCGCACTCGCTTACGTCACTGTCATGAGACATTCTCGCAAAAAAAAAAATCACGGTTTTAGTAACGCAGTAACGCAGCATTCCTACGGGAAAGTAATGGTAATCTAATTACCATTTTTCAATAGTAATCCCTTACATTACTCATTACTTGAAAAAGGTAATCAGATTACAGTAACGCGTTTCACGTTACTGCCCATCTCTGTCCACAACACAACACAGCGCAGCAGCACAGACAAAAAAAAAAATTGCACGCTGACTCACGCGCAGCCACACAGTAACATGTTTTGAGCTTGGAACCCTTCACCGTGAGTAACAACACAAACTTCACTAAAGTAAAGTACACGGAGACCACCACAAAAATATTCATAACAACAAATCAGATCAGACTGTTACACTTCACCTACCTAGCTTAACATGAACATTTAAAGAAGCTAACAAAGGACAAGCAGCTAAAGTGATCCAGAGTTCAGAGCTAGCCAGGCACGGGCCAGCAGCCTCAGTATGAGCCTTGGTATGAGCAACAGATCAAAACAATTAAAGGAAAAATTACAGAGATGACCGAAACACAGAAAACAGTTATTGTCCTGTTATCTGGTGACATTATAAACATTATGGAAAATACTTAAGTACCTATTGTCACAACCTGAGACCTCATGGTTAATCTTGGGTTTGACCAGAAGACAGTTAATTTCTTAATGCACTACATGACCACAGCAACTTCTGGTGCAGACCTAACCTACTCTGAAGCAGGTTAGAGATGAACAGGCACAAAATCTCAGCCTACTAACTGATAAGTTATTCAGATTCTTAAACTGAAAAATAAAAGCTGAAAATGTTTTACCCGCATCTAAATATTAACTAAATGAAATAAGAATCGCAATTCATCAGATTCCCCTATGTCTTAATCATAGAGCTGTTATACTAAGAAGTCTGCCCACTTACACAGTCAGCACTTTTGCCAGTTTTCTGTACCGACTTTAAATAGACTAGATTTTTTTATTATAGTCTTTTACAGTCTTACTGACCAAAGCACTTAAAGTGCTCACACATTTATACAGAGCTTTTAATACCTTTATTCTAACGCACTGATATTCTTCAACCTCATTGGTGTTAGACTGTATTATGTGTTTAATTGCTTCATATTGTTGTAATGTTGCAGTTTTACTTTTCTTCTAAAATGTTTGCCAACACCACCCCATTGGCTTCATACTGCAGCGTTCGGCAGGAGAGTCAAGACCGCTGAGGAGGAACACACAAACCACATCATCAAGACGAAGGCTAATAAGTTAGGAGTCAGGAACATAAGACTGGAATAAAAATATATCAAAAATAAATCAGGAATCTCCACAAAGATGATGACATAAACCAGGGTTAAACTTTTTTATTGCATTAAACTTTAAACCTCTAGATGTGTTGAAAATGGTCACAATTAGACTGAAAATATGTGCAGGTTCCTCTGACATAACATGTGCAGTGCACATTTAATTTGCTGTTTGCTCTGTTTTCATAAGTACCTGATTGTCTCTACTGTATACGTACCTGTAGGAATATCTGAGTATGAGACAGCGAGCCCACAGATGGAAATCAGAGTATAAATATGCATGTTTGAGTCCATGTTTGAGTGTATGTCATATGTAGAACAATATAGGGTATACACACTCCGTCCAAATATAAATTCCACAGTTACCAGCTATGGGACAGTTTGAGAGCAGATATCTCTCGAATCTTAAAGAAACATTACAGTGTCATTACGGATCTGATTCTGCACTGAGTAGACATACACTCTCCCACTATCGCCCTCCCCCACGCCCTCTACATCTCTCTTTCCTTCCCCTGTCTGTATAGATCAGTCAGTGCCATCCAGCCAAGCCGGGGGGGGTGAGGGCAGCCAATATTTAGTGCTTTTTCACCGCCTACTCCTGCAGGTTTTCACAGTAAATATCTGTGCTTGAGTGTGCAGTCTATATTGGGATGGCTGTTCAAGTGTTTATCAGGTACATCTTTTAATAAGACAGTAATCAGATTACCGGTTAGTCATATGTTTAGTAAACTGGAATATTTGTAATATGGTATTCATATACTTTTCTCAGATATTGTAGCGTTTTCAGTAATTCTTAACTACTGATTACAAATACAAGAATAACAAAAGCAGGAATGCAACAAATTGAAATCTGGCAACTACTCTAAGAAATACCACAATGCACTGCGCATCTGCCCTGTGCTCTCTTTTGTATTTGTTCATGTGTTTGTATGTACAGCACATAAATGTGTCTTTTTGTGTAGCTTATGTGTGCGTATCTGAAGTACTGTGGGGGCGGGCAGGAGTTGCGTGTGAGATGTGGATGTCACTCAGCCAAGGAAAACACTACTGTACAGGTCATCTTACCCACACTGCTAAAATGAATGTCTCAACAAAGAAAAAAAGGAATCATAATAATATATACACATATTTGTTGCATAAGAGATAAGTGATAGCTTTTCCCTAAAGCTACATAGTCGACACACAGCTGAGCAGCGATGTAGCTGCTGAATAAAACTGTTGTCATTTCCTCATTTGAAAATGCTGCTGTTGTCAGAGATCAGGTAGTTTGTCTCGCCACAGTTACAGCTCAGTGGAGGGAAAAAAACAGGATTGAGTTTTTACACTACAGCAGTTATCTACAATACCACATGACCTGTACAGAGCAACAATGCTTCTGACAGGAAACAACACAAAACAACCTAGGAAAACATGGGAGATGCAAACTTGACAAAGAGGTACACAGATGCATATACAGTGTATACACTGCCAGAACTATAGCACTCACTGAATGAGACCCAGGTCAAAGTAATCAACAACAGGTGGACACAATCAGGGGAGGTCAGACAGGAAGCAAAACTAACACATCAGAGGAAGGAAAACTATCTTTCAAAATAAAACAGAAAAAATGCCAAAAGACATGGCACATAAACTACTGACACATAACAAGTGAACACAGAGAAACCAAGACATGAACAAGGAAATAAGACAAAGGATAATGCAAATGGAAACCAGAACTAAGACTTACATTATACTATAGACAAGGCCCCAAAACAGGAATCCAACATTCACAAAAATCATCACCAAAATCTAAACTTCATATATTAGAACAACCAAATATAAAGAGTCCAAAACTGACAAACATACATGTAAAATTTTTACAACAAAATCCAGGGACAACATATTTTATATGAAAATGTTGTTTTAACTGAAATAAAACCACAAACACTCATTTTCAACAGAGAGGTCCTGAAGGTTTTCTTGGATCTCATGAATCTTATGAAGGGTTGGTATAAAGTTTGTCAGTGTAACATGCAAATAGAAATTCAAATACATCACATTATATTTCTAATCATCATCTATCATCAACAGCAAATCAACAAACGCTTAGGACAGCAAACAAAAAATGGCAACTTCTCTTTTTCCTCATGCAATCTTGATGAAAATATTTTTATAAGAAATGATTCCGCATCTATAGAAAAGAAAACAGAATTTCTTCCTAAAACAGTTTTCCCCTTTAAGAAGGCCTGTTTGATGCACAGCCTTTGCACATGCTCGGCTGTTGTACATTATCATGGCTGCACAGTCACACAGCATTTGCACAAAGCTAGCATAGCTCTGCCTCTCTCCATCTCTACCTCAATTACACACACACAAACACACACACAGACAAACACACTCTCGCACTTAGGCACATGTGCAAAACTACACATTCAAGATAACAAGCAGGGACAGAGCTAGTGTGAGCCACAAATGAGCAGCTACGTTAAGTGACTAAACACATACTTCTACAATCATCTCTATGGGAGTCCACGGTCCAGGCGTTACTGCTTGTGCCAGCCATTACACACACACACATACGCACACAAAGAGAGAAAACCAACTGCTTCATTTACATTTACACTCTTCTATAACACAACATGCCACTAGAGCACTGACATGTGAACCTTGGCAGCACTTCCTATACAATACTTGTCATCTGCTCCCTCAGCTCCCTCCAAAAGCTTAGGGATAGTGGGACCTTTTACACCTCCAAGCCCACGTTGGCACTTTTTGTGTTAAATTATAATTGTGAACAGCATATGGTCTATAAAGACACATGGTGACCATAACTTTTTTTTTAAATTGGCCACTTCATTCTTTTGCTGAGACATACCATAAAGACCACTGCGTATATAAAGTGGAAATAGTGTATATTGTATATTTTTGCTGATAATAACAAAGGCAAGCTGTACACATCATAAACCACCAGTACTACTGAAGTGGAGTTTGAACCTAAGTGCAATGATTATGTTCAACACACTAATGAAAGTGTTGGTGTAAAATATTCAAAACATTATCTCTAAAATCTCCAGCCGTGTAAAAACATTTTTAAAAGTGAGACTGACAATAATCCAGACATGTTCAAATTATAATTAGTTGTGAAAACTTTGCTGTGCTGTGCCTCAGATTTGACAGGAAGCACTGAATGCCTCTCAGTGGTTCGTTGTCACTCTGAAAAACTTGATGATTGTGATCAGTCAGCAGGCATTTGGCTTTGGGTCACAAGTTTGGCACCTTGATAGTTGTTGGTACGTATTTACATCAGAACTGATGATGACGCTGATAGTTGCTCATTTTCTAATACACAATAGGCACATTTCATGCCTAGGACAGAGTCCCATGCATGTTAACTTCACATGTAATAGCCTCTCTTCTTTTAGTTCCTGTAAACATGTTGCTCATTGTGTGACATATCTATGTGATTTTAGTAGAGTTGGCATTGCACTGTGTTGTAACTGACTGAATGTAAGCTTAGGGGGATACATGATGGTGGATTTGTGTGATTAGTTATTCTGTAGTATATTTGAAGCCATATATGGCATCAGTTTATACCATTACCATTATACCATATCAAACTTATACCATTTATTTGTATTTTAAAAGTTGTGGCACAGTAAATTGTAACAGCATCCAAAGGGAAACTGGTCAGAATTGATCATTCTCTGCTGGCATCCAAATGACCTCGCTGTTGGTTGAAGACTGACTCTTTACATGTTAGTGTCCTTTTGTCCCCAGTAAAATAAATAGCTCTGCAGCTCCAGAGTTACGCAATTACAGGGATATGGGTACAGACACTACCTGATACCAGACGCAATTCACTGCATGTTGCCTGACAAAGGATAAGATGTATGAATCATATTCACCGTGAAAAGGTCATTGTTTTGCTCAGCTACCTTCAGCAGGAGCTGCCTGTGGTGTTGAGACTCAGATAGATAAGTCAGAAATGACCTTAAAGCAAAGGCAGGAGGGTCACAGACTATTTGTCTGTCCCTTGGACAAGGTGGGTGTGGAGGAGACGCAGTCACGTGTAGGGTGGGTTACGTGTACATTTCTTATTACTGAAGTGAAATGACTAAACAAAGAAGAGCAGTCAGAGAGCAAACTAAGCAAGAGATTAATGAAAATATGACTATAAGGTCCTGACAAGGGTTTGTGGTCTCACGGTGCATGTGTGTATTTGTGTGCTGGCTACATCCTGTTACTCACTTGTGCCTCCTGGTGGTAGCTAGACCCCAATCTTATGCCCTCTGTTCTGCCTGAGGAGAAAATTGCTTTCTATTTATAATGAGCTGCTGCATTTAACCAAGCCTTACTAACAAGATGGGCAGACTCAGGCTATAAAGGCCTCTGTGACTTTGCAGCAATGTAATGTTCCAAGTCAAGCAGCTCTGCAGCACCTACATACTGTGCACACAGTGTAAAATGCACAGACTGAGTATTTTATCTTGTGATTTCAACAGAACATGCAGGGACTGTCCTGAATATAGTTTACACTTCCACACAGCAGCGTATTGCATGCTGGTTTTAGTATCTCTGTGCTTTGTAAGTGAATTAAAACCTGCATGCTATCGCAGCTTTCGGATATCATTTGTTCCGTGCTTTACACATCAGCCTCTGAGCACAGCAACTCAGGTTTCATATCAGTCCACCTGTGAGGTTGCAGAGCAGAGTAGTGTGAAATGGCAATCTTCACTCCAGCCTTACCTGCTGGCTGCTACAACAAAACCAGCTCAGCGTTTTTCTCTCTAGTGCTCCTCCTGTGACTACAGCGTGAGTTCTGTAGAACAACCAAGGCCAAGCTGGCACACCTGCCCTATAAAGATTTCTATTGTTCGAGCGATGCTGAAAAGGAAAAGATTGCATTATTTGCCCTCTAGTATTTGATTATATGCTGCCTCTGCAGAATTAAACCAAAAGCCTGTGCAAGCAAGAGGAAGCTGTGTGTAGCACTGGGCAATAATCAGTGTAACCGCTGTAAGCAAAAAAAAAAAAACCTATATAGTGTACTAAAAAAGCCTCTGTATAAATTCAATACAGAGTAGGTTAGAGTTATACGTCTAAAAAGTTAAAGCCCTAACTGTAAAAATTACTGAAAGCACACCAATACATGATAAATCTATTCATATCTACTCATCAGCCCATCGTCTCATCTCTGCTTAATGGCCTTGTTCATGAAGCATGAGAGCCACATAAATGTACTATTCAGTCCTGGATCCTGACAGGCACTGAGGTTTTTCGTTAATTCTTAATGGGTGCATTCATAAATCCAATTTGACATCCTATCTAAACCACTAGTGTATAGCAGGTTCAGACAACAAACATAAAGAAGTAAGACACATACAATAACTGCTATGTGGCAAATAGTATCCCTCCTAATAAGTGAAGGTATTTGGTAACCATTTAACTCAACATTTAAAAGGTTCCCAGACTTTGCTGCCAAACTAATTCATATCTGAACAGACATATATGTAAATTCAGACACTTTCAAATGATTAAAATGCAACCATGATGCTCACAGTGCATTAAGGTGCATTTGTAAAAAGATCTAAGCTATAGACACTATACAAAGTTACTGGTACAAAATAAGCAAGCAGCCACACAGTCCATTAACAGTTTGAAGCTAGACACATATTAGTAAGTGGCATCTGTCCCTGAAAGCTGTTTGGTTCAACAGCCATCTAATGCACAATGAAGCTCTCATTCATTTGCATGTAGTTTATCTCAATGCTCAAATAAAACTCAAATGTATGGTCTGTCATTAAAGCATTTTTCTACTACAGATATTCTATGATATAAAGGCAGACAAACACACACAAATTAACTCACAAAAAGCCTTTTTGTATCATTATTCACAATGCAAAAGAATGACAATAGTTTTCAAATAAAATATGTTTTCATATTCAGAGAAGAGGAACTAAGTGTTACTTATTTCTAGACTCTTTTTCTGTATTTTCTTTTACAACAGTTTCTTCTAGTTGTCACCATTACGATTCTAATAGACCACTTTTGGATTTCACTCCAAGCTGAACTTGACAGCATATGGTAGATAATACTGTATCAGGCACTGTAACGTCCCAGATGGCCCACTTTTCTCTGATGTAGCAGTGCTGTGTAAACAAACACCCCGAGGTCACCCTCCAGGAGGTCAAACTGGGACGCAGCACACCTTTCTAAAGTAGACCAACTCACTTTTAACCAGAGCTGTAGCTTATCTTTCACAGCACGTTCAGCAACATAACAGTCAGAGGAGTCATTTAGAGCAAGCCAATAACCTTTCACTCACATGTTTCTGCTCATAAATAGAGCTTTCAAATCCTTTCATGTCTTCATACTCACTCGACACGCCACTCAAAACACACTAAACACTATCAAACTCTGTTCATGCGAGCATCGCAGATTCTATGCATCTGTTTGGCCTTTGAAGAATCCACTTATCCTCAGCTGTGGAACAATGCTTACAACAACTACGCCCCCCATAATTCATCATACAGACATAAATGCACAAGGTGCAAAGAGTGGTGCAATGACGATAAAATTCTAAAAATAGAACGCTGAATAAAACCTGAAAACGATGACATGATAAAGCACTGTGAGAATGGGTGTCTAAGTATTTCTCTCCTAAGCACGGCAGATGCTAAATAATAAAGCTACTGTATACACAGAAAACACTGTCTCTATGCAGTGTCCTGCTGTTACTGCAAAACCTCTGGTATCTTCATCTCAGAAGAATGATATTATCAATCTATATACTTAAAGAGGATTATAAAGCAACAACACGTTTGATAATGTGTCGTGAAACAGCTTAATGATAATATAATCTGATGAAAGCTAACCAGACAAGAAGAGTACAGCATACACTGCACTCGACAATCTTCCTTCAGTTTCATCACAAATACAGCAAAAATCATATTTTTTATATTCCTTACTAATTATCCAATCATTAAGAAGACAGTAAGAAGTTGACATTATTAGCTGATATTGTTACTATGTGGAGCAATGTGTATGTAGCAGACACCAACAGATACAAACTACTCACCAGGTCATGGTTAGTGGAGTTGGAATCGTCTTCAGGGAAAGGGATATAAACAGCTAAGGCCATACAGTTGGCAAAAATAGCAATTAATATAAAGATATCAAATGGCCTGAGAGAGGAAGTTAAGGAAAATGATGACAGAGAGATGAAGCAATAAATTATATGGATAAAAACTGCACATTTGAACTTCTGTATTTTTTTGAAATCGTGTATCTAACAAAATACTTACTGAAATACTTCACTTATACAGTAGAATACAGAGCTTTGTTTCATGAATCTTAGCTCTCATTTATTTTTACTTGTTTTTATGTATTTGTCATTTAATGTTTTGATTTGGTTTTTATAATAATGCAAATTTTACCCCTTTTTCAAAGTTTATATAATTTGCACTGATGACGCCACACATGTGTACACATGCATATAACGTGACTGAAAAAGGCAAAAAAGTTGAAAAAACTGGTAAAAATATCTATGATGGAAAATAATGGAAAAGAAAGAAAAACACTTGCATCTAAAAAACAACTGCAATCCCAACAGAGGGTTTATGACAAGCTACACTGATCTAATGAAATGCTGAACCGTGCCAGATTTTTATGACTAAAATTTTTAAAACAGTGGGAAAAGCATTCACCTCCATTATGTCCTCCATTACAGTAAGCACTGACATATTTTACTCTAGCTTTCCATTTTCATTTTCAAATCCTGAAAGGTTAAATTTAAGCTTCTTGTCATTCAAAAATGTAATAAAAAAGGAAAAACGACCCTATTCCAACAACATTTGAGAAAGAAATGCCACTTGTGCCGTGCTATTGCACGTAGTCCATGCAGAGCAATTTGGGACACCTGATATGGCTACAGCTGCATTTCCTAAAGTGTACTGGTAGTCAATCCCCAGAGACTTTTTTTTCAACAAACATGAAAAAGAGGGCTTATGAATATATCTCTGTGATTCATGTTGAGCAATCTACTTTATAACATCTGACGGCTTTTGTGATAGAAGCATCTGTTCCAGCAAAAACACCACCACAGCTGTGCTGTGCCAGGGTTCAGTTGCTTCGTCTATAAAGCTCACCCGTAATGACATGGTAATGTTCACTCTGTCTTTATTGGAGAGACATGCTTCAAATAGCACATAAGCTACATTGCGCCTACCTAAAATACATATATATATATATATATATTTATCAGCATTTAAGATAATATAGAAACTTCTTTTCCTGTGACTTTAAGTGTATTCGTTTTCCATCAGAATCAATAAACTAGAAAAACTGAATTCAAAGCTTTACTAAACACAAAAATGCTCCAAAATAAGCAGACAATATGTAAACCATGAGAAATTTAATCTGTTTACCATTTAGTTAACCTAAGTCTACATTTAGTGGCAGTCATCAATAATCATTACTTAATTATCGTAGCTAAGATCCAAGAGTTGTAGACACCAAAAATGATCAGTTTTCATTGATCAGGAAAAAGATCAGCAGAAATTTGTTTCCCTATCAAGGGTCATAAAAAATTTAAAGCTGCCTGTCGCAGTTTCTCACACATACAAACATATTTTCAAACATTTTTGTGTTTCTGTGCTACAGTGACCCAAAATCCTGCACTATCCTGTTCATATGAAGAGAAACAAAGACTTTGCTACTTTGCAGCCATACTGCTTCTATCTGAGATGTTATTTTACAATTTCAATGATCATCAAATTATTTAGAGTTCTGAATGATACATCCAATTATTAATGGCTATTAGATAACTCGATGTAATACGTAATTACATGTGTTACATAAAGCTCTAAACACCAAAAATTCACAGTTTCCTCCTTTGCCCATATCTACTCTTTTATCAGCCTTTATCTTTTGTCCAATCTAAACACAAGCATGCACATGCACCATTTTAAAGGATACTTCCACTCCACCAGGCTGATGCAGGCCCTGCGTATAGGGTTGTTGAGGTTGAGACAGAACAGAGCCCTCGGTGGCCTACTGTTGGCGTTACTGCCCTGTTTCTTGCTTTTGGCATACTGCTGCCGCTTCTTCTGTGCCAACGCACCTACCGGGATGGTAGAGGATGTTGGGGCAGGTGGAGCGGGGGGCGCAGGTGGTGCCGTGGGAGCCGGTGCTGGGGCTGAGGCCGGGGCTGGACCCGGAGCAGGGGCGGTCGTTGAGGTGGGAGGGGCTTCTGGGGCGGTAGGGGCTGGGTCTGGGGCAGGCCCGTTGGCGCTCATGGTGCGGGCGTGGCTCTGTGAGGAGCATCCAGCAGCATGGATCTGCCAGGGTAGACCGGGAGACTATAGGAGGGCAGAGTAGTCTGACCAATCAGGTGGCAAGTCACCAGGGTGTCCGACTCTGATGCTGCTGGCATAATTTGCCTCTGAAAAAAATGTGGGAAAGACAGTTTGTTTTTTGTAACAACACAAAGCTCATTACACTGAACCTACCTCAATTGCTGCAAAGGCATCCAGTATGAACAAGTAAAGATTTTAAGGTTCTTTTTCTGGATACAAAACTGTGAATGGCTTTACTTCCTCATATCCATGTTCGCCCTGGGACCTGGAGTCCTGACAGTCTGTTCAACATACATTCAAAGCTCCATTACATTGGACCCTAGATGCTTGAATACACCCTGGACAAAGTGAATGATTTATTTCTGAATGTTGTGAATTATTTTTTTTGTTGCTATTGTTTTAAAACATTATTGATCGATAGCATTTCCATTAATTCTACTATTTTTATGTTGTTCTCGTCTTCATTTCTCTAATTTTCCCTGCCGTGTAAATAAAACTGGCTTTGCCATGCCTTAACTTTGTTTATATTCAGTACTGACAGTTAGGAATAACCTCTAATCTTTCCGACTAATAATAGTGCTAAATCAGCATACAGTTCTTTCCCTGTCATCTGCTGTGTACTAAACATATATACAACACAGGAGGTGCTCCCAATGGAATTGCAAACAATTGGAGTTTAATGATGTAAAAAAAAAAAGAGCATTAACCATATCGATACATGCCTATAATTAATGTTTGCAACATTATAAGGTCTTATAATGTATGATAGGAATGATAATTAATCTAACAGAGATACCAAAGCACATTCTCAGTGAAACTCTAACCCATTTTTTATTTTCCTCTCTGATAAGCAATCCTGGTTCCACAGTCCTGTGAGTAACTCAAACAGAGAAATTACCTGATCACCTTCAACAAATATAGCAGGCTTTGATTGGCTTTGATGTAACGATCAAAGTCTGGGATTAGTAAATTGCCCCAAATTGTCTAAAAATAACCATATTTCACAAGGGGGGGGGAATAAAAGCAACATGCCACAATTCAGAGCTGCCACTCTCAGGCATCACTTGGTCACATCAGCTGTGTAAGTCCTTGAACTGCGAGCAGGCCCGCAGAGGAAGAAACACAAAAAGGTCACACTGCAGTGATGCTCCAAGAAGAACTAATCTTCTTATTGCACACACACACACACAAAATGTGATATGTGTATTATTGTAATGCATGGCTCTACACCTCGCTGCAGCGAGACTGGCTGCTTTACATCTCTTTTTGCACTACGCTCCTGCCATCATGTAGCCAAGGCTAGTGTGCAAGCTCAAAATGAGAACAATGCGTATTAAATGCATAATTTTTCTAGATATTAATTTCACTGCTGCATCGACGTCGTCGACCGTGCGACCGTGATGGAAACAGATACTGACATTTCCATGAGCAATTCGTGACAAAATAACCATCATCGAGCGTCCTCGTGTTTCTCCTTGGACACCACCAAGGTAAGACATGGTCACCCCCCGCCCCCCCCAAAAAACACAAAACAAAAAAACAAAAAACACAGCGATGTGAAATGACAGGCTGGACTCCGGGCGCTCATAGTGAAAATTGAGCAGCGCACAGCCGTCAGATGGTCCCCGCTGCCCATCAGAAACAGCTGGCAACGTTATTACAACAAACCTCAATCAGCGGTGCTCTCACACTCGGGGCTAATACAGTGGACGGTCCACATGACCAGAAAAGGTATCAGCCTGGTATCAGCCCTGGAGAGCTCTATTCATGTCAATTTACCAGTGGCGGCTATTGTTTATGACAAGGCGACAGATCTGTGAATCTACAGAACAGGACAGCATCGAGAGGAAAGTGGCCTTTAATATCTGCTGTCCTCTGACAATAATAAAATATACATTAAAAAAAAACATCATTGCCTGCATGCAGGAAAACGCGGCTATGCTAAGAGGCTAACTTCAGTTTGTGGAGCAGAACCCGCACCACGCTGTGAGCTACCTTTTCTGAAGACTTTATAATTCAGTCGCGGTCCTCTCCGATGGATAGCCGAGTCCGGAGCTTCGGAGGGCGAAAAACGCAGGTCCCGTCTCTAACGGCGCTCTAAAATTCATCAGCTCCGGGAGTGGGAGAGACACGGAGAGGCTGTGCATTAATTAGGCTCTTCCATGGTGATTGTGGAGAGCTGGAGACAGGAGAGTGCGCACCAGACAACAGAGCATCCTCGTCTGCTGCCTGCTTATCGTCACGGAGCCAGTCAACAGTGAAACCAGTGTCCAGCTGAGAGCGAGCTCTCCTCCTCCTGCTTCCGACTCATGGTTCTGCACACTTCAGATCGTTGCTGGGTCAAGCGGGCTATCCAGTGATAGCGCCTCTTTAATAAATAATAAATAAATAACAAAGCGACACCTTTCAGTTTTCCTTCCGGATATTGTTGCAGAACATAAACTTATCTTTAAACTAATTACAACCTGTTAACTCCCTCGGAAGGCTGTCTTATGAGAATGTACCACCAAATATGTCTAAAATCCATTTGAAACCCCGAAAATTAAAATGAATAAATAAATAGCAGGACATCAGTCATAAACTGGGTCAGTCATATAATTTACTCGATTAGAACTTGCTGGTGCTCAATAAACTCCCACCCCATGTATGTATACTCCCCTTTCAAGAGTTGAGATCCAATTGAAAAATGACTTGACTTCTGAATATTTAAGCGCTACGCTCATATATAAAAAAAAAAAGCATATTAAACCTGAAACTTTAAAATGCCGTCCCTAAAATATATTAATCAAATCGGAAAGTCAGCTTTGTATAGACAAGATTCTGCAGTGAAAAGCAGTGCATGGGCTCAGGAAATTTGAAAACCACTGCCAGAAACATAGCTTACTGTTCCATCAACAATGGAAGTTTAAACTCTACCATGCTAAAAAAAAAGAAAAAAAAAAGAGGCAAATATAAACAACATTCATAAATTCTACCACCTTTACATTTAAGATGGACTGAGGCGAGGTGGAAAAACTTTCCTCTGAGCTGACAAACCAAAAATGTGAAATTCCTTTTTGAAAACAAGTCTCACTTGAGTTTCTATAAGCCAGTATTTAAGCAGATACATGGCTGTGTTAGTGTACATGGCAGAGAAAACTTGCACATGCTTAATGA
>NW_005187511.1:2101790-2134602 GCF_000239375.1 Pundamilia nyererei
ACAGTGTGATTCCATACATAGGTTGAGAGTGAAATCTCTAGTCCATCAGTTCATTAAGATATGACAAAGGGGGGTCTGAAATGATAAGAAGCAAAAATCCTATATTAACCAAGAACAGCAAAACATTTTGCTTTTAAAACTAAAACAGCTGTTCCAACAGCTCACAGTGTGAAAGAACAGCTAATGCAAGACAACATCCCCCCTTTTTTGGGAAACAAGTTGCTGGCATCAGATTTTGGGTGTTTTAATTATGTGTGTGTGTTTCAGAATAAAAAAATTAAACATATATATAAAAATAACAGTTACTGGTGACTGAAGTTCATGTTTATCGCATCTTATTAAAAGAAGAAGTGAAGTAAAACAGTGGAAAACAACTTTTTTGTATAATGTTGCAATAATTCATTTTTTTCCATCATCACTTAAATTATAATAACTATTCATTATCATAAACATTCAGGCCTTTAACCATCCTCTGTGATTTGTTTCCATAGTTATTTAAGCACAGAACTAATTAACCTGCTTGCTTTGTAACCATAAAGCACCCTATCGTGGCTTCTAAAACAATCCAGCACTAAAAGCATAGCAGTGGGACACAAAGGGGGTCAGTTCTTGCTCAGAAGTGGGTGTTAAGCAGGATCTCAATGATTTACATTCTTTGATAAAATCTGTGATCCTTTCATCTCCCAAAACCAAAAGGTTTGCATTTATCACTTCACAGATGTGATGAATGTGATATAGCTCACATGGAATAGCCTTATAACAAATGTACCTTAGTTGCATATATAAATACATACTGCACTGTTAACGTGCTGCTATATAATATTTCAAAGGGAATGTTTACTCTGGCAACCATAGGGGGTTTGTTATGGAGGGTGCCAATTAAATTTAATGAACTGCATCTACTTATATAAGGTAATCATTCAAAGCGATGCTCACTATTTGATTTAAAAATATTTTCTGTGGTGTATACCGTCTATACAAATATAAATTATTGCTGTTATTTGTTTTCACAGACCTCCTGTCAGCGAGTGTGATTCCTTTTCACTGACAGTATGTTGCATGTTTTCATGATGAGAAAGTAAGTCAACACCACCTAGCCTGATCTAGTTGTAACACCTACCTCTCTCCCATTACAGCTGTTGAGCAAATAACCGAATGTTCCAGATGTATGCAAACATACAAAACACTTTCCCTTCAGCCATGTGTGCTATGTAACAAGGGGATGAGTCATACCTTATTTTGCTTTGCTACAGATTTTTTTCTCTGAGTGAGATTAAAAATCGTTATCAGAAACATTTGAGCAAATGCATTACTTAAAAATATTGTTACTGACATTAGCAAGATTCTTTCCGTTATGCATTATGAGTCCAATTCACTACCTTCTGTTGTTTTGTAAAAAAAGATATATACCTCCTATACAGGTCTACTATCATCATTAAAATCGTTAAGTAAAGACTGCATCTGGCATACACAACAGTATCACAAAACACTTGTATCTGTTATACATAGAAGACCATTTAACAACTTTTGTCTTCATTTTAATTTCAGAGACTATATACAGGTTCCTTTGCAGGAGCTATGAATAAGTCAAATGAGACATGGTAGTGGTAATGTAATATAAAAGTGTAGGTATCTCAGTTCAACCACATTCACTGTTCACCAAATTTCCTTCAGTAACATCCCACAGACAACATGAAAATGGAGTCTGAAATAATTCCTACATTCCATTGTTGTTATTTGCACAAACAGCTCAGTATGGTATTACAAAGTCCTACCTGCTAACAGCTGAGGGAGGCCTCCGTCTCACCTACATGTTCCAGTGGACAACAAAGAGCAGAAAAACCCGTCTTCGTCCCCGCTGGAGTAGTCAGTGAGTTAACTGCAGCAGCAGTTGGTGAG
Source organism: Pundamilia nyererei (assembly GCF_000239375.1). Taxonomy (NCBI): domain Eukaryota; kingdom Metazoa; phylum Chordata; class Actinopteri; order Cichliformes; family Cichlidae; genus Pundamilia; species Pundamilia nyererei. Next base: position 2,103,690 of record NW_005187511.1, read on the forward strand.
GGGTAAAATACACCTGGGTACGGGGTACTGTATCAGCTTACCTGTCTGCTAAGGATAATGGTCCCTTCTAGAATCATCTTGAATTATTTACATATAGAAGAGTAGTGTGTGTGTGTGTGTGTGTGTGTGTGTGTGTGTGTGTGTGTGTGTGTGTGTGTGTGTGTGTGTGTCTTGGTAATTAAATCCAAAACTGTTCTGAGGACAAATGTTTGTTTAAAAGTCACTTTATTCATCATACATAATGTAATGTAATCATAGTATGGACAAATATGTGACACATTAAAGGAAAAAAGTTCCATAGAAAGGACAAAGGGGATGATACAGTTGGTTTACTCCAATTTATAGACAAAAAGATCATTAACTGGTATTTAGGCATGTGAAAATTTGGAAAATATAATAATACTATGCTTTTTTTCTTCTTGATGTGAGTTAGATAATAATATTTATACCTTTCTCTTATCTATACTTTAAAAAAGAAGTTGGAAAGAACAGCTTACCTTAGCATAAAAAACAGAGACTGGCAGAGGAATTGCTTGGATAGAAGCCAACCTCTATTTGAAATGCTGACTAATCAACATTATATCTTGTTTGTTTATTACATAAATGTATCATTGTGAAGTATAGTGAAAAGACTTCAAGGAATCGCTGCATCCAGCCAAGAAATAGCAATCTGTAAAACAATGTGTCATATTTATATTCTGCTTTTTTGTACTGATTAAAAAAGTGGGGCTGTATTTGTTTCTCACGAGTTAAGTTTTTCATTTGTGAGAAATTAGTCTGTGTGCAAAGCTCACACAGACTAACTGTCACGGTCGTGGGTCGGTGACCCAGTGTTTTGAGTTTCTTGTGTCTCTTAGTTTTTGTGTTATGATCTTAGTTCTCTTTGTTGCCCCAGTTTATTCTTTAGTCTAGTGTCTTAGTTTGGCTTTCTTGTATTCTCTCTAGTTTTCTGAGTATTTAGTAGCTGCCCTCTGTGTCTCCTTGTTATTGTTCTCTGTGTTTCTTAGTTGCTCTATCTCCCCTAGTCAAGTCTGCGTCTATGTTACATTTCCTGTTTTACTTTGAAGGTCTGTGTCCTACGTGAATGTACTGAGTTTCGCTTCCCTTGGGTCTCGTTATGTCCGATTTCTCCCAGCTCTGTCAGTCCCCTCGTTATTTCCAGTGTATTTAAGCCCTGTGTTTCTCTGTGTCAGTGTCGTGATCTCCCTCAAGCTGTGTGTGTTTTGTTAAATTCTTCCCAGTTTAGGTTTTGTGGAGTTTTGTGTTCAGCAATAAAAGCTGCCATTTTGAGTTCAGTCCTGTTTCCAGTGAGTTTGCGTTTGGGTCCAATTCCTGCCTGCATACAGCCGAATCATGACACTAACTGCTTCCCATGTTTTAACAAAAATAACAATCAGTGGTTTACAACATTGTATGTTAACAGCTGGCAGTGGGGGCTTTATTTGACTTTATTTGTGTAATGATTTAGTACTAACCAAACTCTACCCATACAAAGCATTCTTCTTCTTTTTCGCCTCATGTCCAGAACCTGGCTTCGCTGCAGAGACGACCGTATGGTAGTGAAGATAGTGGAAATAATAGTTAAATGTTGTAGGGTTCACTCACCTGGAAAAGCACTGAGCATGTAGCAGCACGTCCATGTTTTTAGTGAGACTGTGTTCAAATTTGTCTCCTTCAAAATCACTGAAAATGGAATAAAAACACAGACGGAGGTTGCAGTGGCCCCCATGGACCACTGCACCACCAAACTTTCCCAACCAAAATGAACTTTTAAAAGATTTTACGCCTTTAATACTTTCCATGCGTCACGCGAGAAAATTAGTTTAACTTCAACCATTTTTTATTACACTGCCAGACAAAGGGACAGTGACGTTTTAATCTCCCTGTCGATATTTTTTCAACAGGTCCCTGCTGAGATGTTTTGTCTTTAGTGTTTCATCCATGTACAGGAAAAGCAGCAAAATAAAATTACCTGCAGAACATGCCTCATGTTCTCATTGTTGCTGGACTGAATATGTAGTGTATGGGCGATCTCTGAAGGTAGTTTTTCAATTGCAATTCATGGTGTAAAAGCTCTTATTTTTCTATTTAAATTTCAATGCACTTAGCTTTTACTCTATGTCTTTTATGTCTCGCATTGAATTAGTTAAATTAGTTATACCATATATACCTTAAGGTGGCCTTTGCTAGTGCTCATAAGCTGCCTTACTGGTATTTTCTTTCTGTTCCAGTTTAATCCTGGCCGCAGTAAAAATTCCCAGTAAAAGAAAATTTGGGAATTTTGAAAGTATTTTAAATTTCACCACATACGTCTGAAAACCTGGCGATTGCTACAGCACGTTCATGTGCACTGATGCAACAATCAGTGCTTTTGTGATGTTTATGAGCGCTGTGTGTACATTTGTGTGTAAGAGAGGGAGTGTGTTGGTGGAGCTGCTTGAAGGAGAGCAGTAGTGATGGAGCCTGAAAGCCCTGCAGCGCAGCTGTTCTCCCAGTGCATCGTCAAATTCGCTGCTGAGCCCACAACACACGCTCAGCCTTAACCCCTGCTCACACACTCTCCTCTATGAATCTTCGTCCCTCTTTGTTCTTTTTTCTTCATCCACTTTGTCTGCTTAGCTAAAGCTCTTCACTCAAACCTTTATATTTCTTTAAATTGCTCACTGAATACTATTTGCTTCAGCTGTCTCAATAAACTATAGCACCAATGTGATAGGGATATACTTTGACATCTCTTTGATTTCCATTTTTTTTTTAGCATATATAATCTCAGCCCAACCCAGACCTGCACTCACAGGGTGGTCACCAAATCCTGTCCTGAGCATTTGAATGACTGAGTGCTCTGTTGATAATTCAATCGCAAATGCCATGCTTTTGTATCATGCACTGTCAGTGGGTGGGACCTTTGAGTGACAGGCAGCATTCTGATAGAAGGGCAAGCACCATGTCATCATGGTGACTGCAGAATGTTTTAAGGAAATGGAGTGATAAGAGCAGAGTGGAAAAGGCTCAAGCCTGAAGGAACGACTGGTATTAAAGAGAAGCACCAACATTTTGTGTGCGCAATATGTGTACATATATATATATATATATGAATGTGAGAATAATTTGTGTGCAAGTGTACTCATGTTCATATGTCAGCATGCCTGAGTACATATGCACATTATGTTGGGCTGTATACGTGTGTACATCTGTGTCTTCTGTCTATGCCATTAAGCATTCAAAGCCAACGATGATGAATCTCTTTTTTTGCTTTGTGCTGGTGCAACCACACATGTTGTGTGTTATTTAAAGGCATTGTTTCAAAAGTGGTGGCTTTGCTCCTCTTTTTCTGCCAGAGAGATTAAAAATAGAAACATTTATGATCTCTGAATGTACTTTCCCTCCAGGAAGAGTGCAACTGTGGGTGTCAGACATTGGCTGAACATCACCACGTGGTGTTGTCTTCCCATGCCACCATTGGCTGGCACCTGTGGGGCCCTGTGAAGCAAAGCTTTTCTGACAGGACCCAGGAGCCCAGAGGAGTTGCTGGAAACTGAGAGAAGGACAACGTCGGTGGAACCAGGATAGCAGTAGGAGGCTCAACTGATGGCATCAGCTTGGCTATGAATGCACAGGTGCTGAGACCTGACTCCGAAGCTACAGAAGAGCGAAGAAATCCATAGAGATCATCTGATGACTGTAAAGATCAAGTGAAAACTGAAACAGGGACAGTCGAGGGGCTGATCAATTGTAGTAGTTACACTCTCAGCTCACACTTCAGTTTGTTTGGATCTTGTTGGAGTTACTAAATACTTGTTTGGTTTCTCTGCGAAGTGACCAAATAATTCATCTTTGAATAAATATGTTATTCTTCTAATGATTCCCCCACTATAACACCCCTGGCTGTTATAGTATAACAACAGTATAGAGGAACATTTTTTTTGGTTACATTCATACAACATTTATGGGGAGACAGTGTCCTCTGGTGTCTAATGTTTAGAATACTCTTGGCTGTGACGAAAGGACTTTCAAAATGGAGTACTGGAAAATAATGACTGTTCATATAGCATTTGTCACACTATGCCTTGCTGATGCCTACACACACATACACACACATTTTCAACTAAGAAAATTAAATAAAATTGCTCAAGATATTGTGTTAATTATAAACTTAGTTTCTGATATCTGCATATTGCATACTGTACACACGAAAACATTCAGAAATAAAGATGGACAGTCTTTCCATATTTCTATCCTTTTTGTAATACTGCATGATCCAATATACAAACGGGTTCAAAGTGAAACTCAGTTAATGAGTAATGAAGTCTGATTGGCAGTTTAATACAAAATCCTGTCGAGTGATTTCAGCTTTTATGAGCTGCTGTCCGGTGGTTCTTTCAGCTGATGCCACAGAGACCGTGAAATGACCACATGATCCCGCATGCATGCGTCATTTTCCCGTCTCATCCCTGTGGTGCGTTCACGGTTCAGACGTGACGTTAGCCTGCGCTGCAGAGATGGGGTGAGCGTAATCTGAGTAACTTTAGAAATTACTGTATTGGCAGTTACACTGTTTCTCTTTCGAAGTTACTCAGATGCATTGGGAGCCATCATTTCTAAATCTGAGCTGTTTTTACAGATCAGCATATGACAAACTGTTTCTGTATAGTATGACCCGCACTTCCGTGCTAGCTTAGGGTACAGTGATTGCATTTCCAAGGAATTTTTAAGGTAAAGACTGCTCAGTAAGTGTCATTTGATCAAAACAGAAATTGAAAGCTTACATAGGCTGTTTATTTTGCATTTGTTTATTATATCTGTATGTGTAATGTGTTGCTGAAGTTTTCTGCTTGATACATATTCTAAAACATTTTACAAAAGCAAATTTATGATAATGATAAATGATAATACTGGGAGAGACATAACAGAGAGACGTGGCTCTCAATTCTGAAATGACATTTATGAGAGAAAGATGGTGAAACTGTAGCTACCAGGAGAGATGCTTTTTAATCTTATTTCTGTGCAAAGCGAGCAAACATTTAGACAGTCTGTATCAGGGTCCATTTGACGTTTGAAATGAAAGTTAATTTAGAAAACGCTTCAAATTAAGTATAATTTATTATAAGTGCCGACATATGTTTTGATATGGATGCTAAGTAAAATGATTTTCTTCTAGAAGGAGTCATCCTTTTGAATTTAAGCTTACCGTGTTGTTAATATCTAATAATAATAGTTATATTAAGTTCCAGTCTTAATAGCAAATGTAACATGGGCTTATATGTTGTAAAATGTTGTTGGTCTACCCCCTGCACCCTGCCCCCTACACCTGAACTTTGGTTCCCCTACCAAAATGTCGCAGACAAAAGAGTGCACCGAGTATTGATTTGTCTCCAAGATGCTATTGGTTCATACATCAGATACAGCACGTACCCATGTAGAAATAGACCAATGTGATATCAAAGATTTTCCTCTAGATGGCAGGACAACCCTCCCCATAATTACAGGTCTGTCAGATGCTGTTCGCAAAGGGGCGATTTTAGCCCATTTTTGGGGGTATGAATCAAAGAATCAAAGCACCCCCAAAGATTTCTTACTCTTTTTTTTTTTCTTTTTTTTTTTTACAATATTTGCTGTTTGTGTGACACACTACTAAAATATAAAAAAGCATTCGGTACTTGGTTGTGACGTAACATTTTAACAACAAAAGTATAGATATCCCCCCACCTCCCAAAATGGTTTGTTCCAGCTCGCCTCTCCCCTACTCTGGCTCCAGCGCCCTTTGGTGGCTGAGACAGCGGAGCCTGGCTTAAAACAGGACATATTAGCTGCATTTAACCTTCAGTTACTCTTTATATAGTTAGGTAGGAGTCAGACCATGTTTCTTTTTAGCTGAAAAACATTACACCAGGTACCCTGCAGTGTTGGAATCCAACAATGTTTGCTACCTTACAATCCGTCCTGCTCTGTAGTAAAATCAGCCACATTTGACCGTCGACATGTTGCTCCCATCGAAATTTATACAGCCTATTTAAAATCTAAAACTTTAAATTGTCTGTAGCTTACTGTTGTTGATACTGTCCTGTTTGAAATGGAATGAGAGAAGTTGGTTATTTTGTCATATGTGCATGTGCCCACATTAAACCCAGGAACAACATTCAGGTAAAACTGTAAGAGCAAATGATCCGTCAATCAAGAATAATGTTGGATCAGTGTTTCAATATTTATATCTTTTATTAGATGTACATGTGGTTTGGTTATTTGCCTTTTGGTTGAAAGTACACTGAGAGAGGACTTTTTTTTTTATTAGTGATCTTAATAATATATTTTTTTCATATTGATGTAATTTTTTCATCTAATTGAATACAATCTATATGTGTATGATTGTCAGTCTAAAGAAGGAGAGAGGACAGAGGGGAACGTGAGGAGAAAGTACAAGGTCAGGAAGAACCAGGTAAGAAAACAGACCGGGAACAGTGACAGGCACAACACAAACTGTTAAACTGCTTGAGAGAGTTGATCACCAAAAAGTGATAGACAGATTCGCCAACCTCAAGGTGAGGCGACACAGGTTAAAAATAAAATAAAAAATCTGCAGAGCCATAGTAGTATCTGTAGTAAAGGTCTTTTCATACATAGTATACATTGTACCACAGGCAAAGTTGCCTCCATTTTGATAATTGTTTTTATCAATATTTTGTACATTTCAAGGACTCTATTTTCATTTATCTGTATTGTATTATACATACACATTAAAAGTGAATCTCAGGGACAGGGAGGAACAGGGGTTTAAATGCACCAAGGAGACAGTCAGAGGGAACTTGGGACAACTGGAGACATGTCAGGATGCAGGGACTGACAGAGAAGGGGAAGAAGTCTCATCGTGACGAGTAAAGTTTATCTTGCCTGTAGTACAGTTGTGGGAAACTTCCAAGTAAGTGTTACATCCTGTGGACAGGAGAACAAGGACTTGGTGGTGGAATGAAGAAGTACAGGAAAGTGTTCAAAGAAAGAGGCATAAGACCTGTTGAACAAGTTTAAGAAAGAGGACTTTTTGACCAGGTTTAGCACAGTTTTGGGGAGTGAGGAATGGAGAACAAGTATACTGATTTTCAAGAACGAGGGTGATGTGCAGAACGTTAGTAACTACAGGAGGATAGAGCTGATTTGGCATACCATAAATTGTGGGAAAGAGCTGTTGAAGGTAAGTTAAGAAAAGAGGTGACAATCAGCAAGCAGCAGAGTGGCTTTAAGAGCATTACATAGGTGATGTTTGCTTTGAGTGTTGATGGAGAAGTACAGAGAAGGTCTTTGTGGATCTAGAGAAAGCATTTGATAGAAGACCAAGAGAGGAACTGTGGTACTACCACCCTATCCCTAGCCTCCTCTTTTGTCACACCAACTCTATAACCCTTCTTCACCACATCCATGAATCTTCTCTTTGGTCTTCCTCTTTTCCCAAAATTAGCTTTCTGAACAACACGATAAGTCAGGTTGTTATAATAATACAAATGATTGGTTTAATGCTTCAAGAGTTTTGATCTTGTTTTTGTTTTTTATCACCACATGCAGCCTTTATACAGTGCACAAAGTATCAAAACCTCCAGCAAATCCTTCAGCAGGATCTTCCTCTTCAAGAAGAAAAAGGGCTTTGTAGTTTTCACAATGGGTCACCACACCATGTAGCTCCACGAGAATTTTTACACTGGATTCCCTTCTCACAACTCCAAATGAATTTGTGCCTCCTCCCAGGAACAAACTGTAAGGGAAACATGTAAATCTCTACACTGTGGAGCTACAGGGATCTTCCTCTTTTACCACAGTAAAATAAAAACGATGAAGTGGATGAGCTGGTAGATCTGTAAACAGAGGTGAGGAACCTTGACCTGAAGGTAGCTGAGAGTCCTCCATTGTATTATCAGAGTCTGGCAGAGGTGGAGAGGAATAACGGTAAGGTTAAATCATTGCTTTTGGGTGGATAGAGTTTGAGAATGAAGATGTAGGGCTGGAGGGAGGTGTCAGAATTTGCAGATGAAAATTTAGCTGGCTCCCCGCAGATCCTCCGGTGGTCTATCAGAGTTTTCCTGCAGATGATGCAGTTAATCCCCATCATTCTTTTCAGCATCGTTAATATCTGGATGGCTAGCTGGAAAGTGAAAAGGTGTAAGCTTCTGTCTTGATGTAACCACCTTCAAAGATGTTTCCTTATTAATGCTTTAGCAGGTGCTGAAGATGTATGATGATTCTGTAGGAAAAAAATGTTTTGTCACCATTACTGTCTAATTTCAATTGTGACATCTTTAGAAGAGTGAAGTGATATTTCCACCAACTTCCTCCACCTTCCTGACTCAAGCATCCACCAGCATGATTAACATAGTCTTGAACACCTTGCAGTCTGATGAAACACTCCAGAGCAAAGTACTCTGAGGCAGTCTCCTCGACAGACTCACATCTTTGGCTTGGATGGAAGCCATCGGCCTGGGGAAGTGTTTTTGAATATAAAATAAGAAACATTTTTAGCACTATCAATGTAATGTATACTTTATTAATCCGCATAGGGAAATTACTTCTCTGCATTTAACCAATTCACTCAGTGAAGCAGTGGGCAGCCACCACCCCTGCCCACGGGGAGCAGTGTGTAGGGACGGTACCTTGCTCAGGGGTACCTCAGGGTAGCCGTTCAGTGGATTCTTCTGATCACTCTACCTACTGAGCTATCCCTGCCATCTTCCTTCCAAAGAGTTCTAAGTTGCTAGTGAAGGTGCACAATCTCGGATGTTAACAGACACAGGTATGTCCTCTTTTTCTTTATCCAGAAATCGCTTAACCACTCCAAATGAGGTAAGTTTTAACACTACCCAATCACAAAAGACCTCTTCCCAGAGTCTCACCCACCAGGTACAGACAGAATCCCCCTTGGACATGTTTCCCCATCTTCCACTCATTGGACAAGACTCTGAGCACCACTCATCTAGAAGAGACTCTGTTGGTAGCAACTAGATATGGCAGAGAAATATCACAGCCTTCCCGAGGTAACGTTTCTCAGTACATCATCAGTCGTGTCACAAACCAAGGACGAGGAAGGCATCATTTTGATTTTTAGGCGCTCCTCTTCCTTGTTAATGTATTTATTCACACTCTAAGACAAGAGTTTTTTGTTTTGTTTTTCTTAACCTTATCACACTGATAGACTGCATGCACTCACCCATAACTAAATAGGCAGGACATGTGGTTAAACACAGTTCTATGATTTGTAGGAGGGATAGAATTGAACTGTAACACAGACACATTTTTTTTAAATTACCCTCTGGGACCTTTCACAACCTTTTGTGACCTTAGCTGTCAAAACATAGTCTGGTTAAAGGTATATAGTTTTGGTGTATGCCGTTGTATTTTAGCAGTAACGCCCAGTGCACGTCACAGGGTTCCTCCTCCTTTGTGTCTGTCAGCGTGTGTGTGTGTGTGTGTGTGTCCCTGTGCATCCATGTGTGTACATGCCTGGTAGGTTAAATCCAGTTTCTCCTCGTTTCTATCTCTCTTTCTGCCTGCCTCTATAACTCACACACTCACACTAGCTTTGCTCTTTGGCAACACACACACACACACACACGCACACACACATATTAAAACCACACAAATTCAACAGAGGATTGTAGTTGGTCCATTTTTCTGGTGCTTTAAAACTCAATATATCGCCTTCATGGAGGATTACCACAAACCTGACCAGCAGACAGTGCAAGCACTGAGGAACATCGCCAACCGCCTCCGAATCAACTCGATCAAGGCAACAACTGGAGCGGGCAGCGGGTAAGTTGCATTTACTGATTCTTGCACACGAGCTTTGCTGTAAGATTGTAAATGAACTGCACATATAAACATAAGAAATGTGTGCATAACATAATGCAAAACCTAGTTTTCCTTTGCATCGTGCACTCATCAACAGAAATAGTCACACCCAATGAACTATGCATGAACAGATTAGGATGTAAGGAACAATGTGTTCTGCTTTTGTTCTTCTCCTTTGACAAATTTAGATTTGGCTGAAACAATTTTAGCATTTTATTTCAGAAAATGTAAATATCTACATTGTGTTATTTCCGTGTAATTATACTTTATTTATAGCATATTAGAGATACACAATTGTTTAAAAAAAATTCAAAATCTTTGATGTGCAAGCAGAAATGAATGAAAAACATGAACAGATCAGGGTGACATCAACAGAATTTAGGTTATTTGATTTTTTTTACATTTACTTTGGTTACAAGATAATAATTGTCTATAATCATCTATTTTACTAGATATACCCCTATGAACAATTCAACAGAGCAGACTACCCTGTATAGTATAATGGTGGGTGAACTGTACGTAGCAATAGACTCGAGTACTGTGTGGCCGCTGCAATCATGCGATCCTCTTCAATGGAAATTTCAATGAAAAGCTGCCTGTAATCTTTAATATAATTTCTCCTTCGAGCTCTTATTGATTATGAATGTCTAATTTTGAATAGCAAGAAAATTATTTTATCGGAGCCTAACTCCACATTGCACAATTCTGCAGTGTTAAGCCTACAGTGATATGAAAAGAAAAACACTGAGCACCGAGAAATATTACTTGACTTAAAATATTCCAAGACTTATTAGAATTAATGACTTATTGATCTCGAATGCTTGGAAAGATGGAAAGGATAGCAACGAGCTGAACACGCCAAAATACTTGCCTTCAGACTCCATGGAGCTGGAATTTGTGATTTCTTTGTGACAGAAGTTGGCGGTTTAATATAATGCATTAATGCCAATTAGTTATAGATGCAACATATTTTAATGCTACAATTAATTTTGGGCAGCATATACTAACAGTTTACGGGTCTCTGTGTGATTGTCTTTGCAAAAGCAATTTGAAGTGGTGTTTTTGACTTTTTTGTGTTGCACTCTTTTGAATAGAATCTTCATTTGGCATCTCAAGCTGAAATTTTAGCTAATTAATTGTGCTTTGTGATAGCTTTACCTAGAGTCATACTGCAGCCTTTTGGGACAGTACCATAAACGTATAGCTATAGTGGATTTTATGCAAATACAGTAGGCTACTAATAATAAACATATTAAAGTTTAACCTGTATTTTCTGTGTTTTTGAGTTTGCTGTTTATTTGGATTCATTTTAACAGCACCCTCTCATACACTGTGCAGATATCCCACGTCATGCTGCAGTGTGGCAGAAATCATGTCTGTGCTTTTCTTCCACACTATGAAGTACCGCCCTGAAGACCCAAGAAACTTCAACAACGACCGCTTTATCCTGTCTAAGGTGAGAGTCAGTAAGCTCCGCTGGTCTGAATATGAGAGCTTCTGTTCCTTTTGTAATTGTAATGCCTTGCTTCTTTTCATGTCTATCTCAGGGTCATGCTGCTCCTGCGTTGTACTCCATATGGGTTGAAACAGGTTTTCTCAAGGAGAGCGAATTGCTCAGTTTATGCCAGGTTGACTCTACCCTGGAGGGGCACCCAACCCCCGTAAGCCGCCACATACTGTACCTATAACACACCTCAGGACTCAAAGAGCACAAACTCTACTCAGAGTTTATTGATTTATTTGATTTGTGTACATTTCAGAAACAACAATTTGTGGATGTCGCCACTGGATCGCTGGGGCAGGGTCTTGGTGTGGCCTGTGGAATGGCTTACACTGGGAAATATTTTGACAAATCCAGGTAATTCCTTGTCCACACGCAATACACAAAACACCTATGGGGAAAAAAGGTGTTTTTGCAGCTTTACATGAAAATATCAACTCAGTTGTTTAAATTATCGACACAGCGTTGCATCGTATTTTTTTTTGTAGTGCTTTGAATTAGGATTTTCTTTCATTCTGTGGGTGTATACTGCAGCTACATGATCTGCTCTAACAATTCTTCTGCTCTAATAATCACAGGCGCAGCAGTCACGCCTGAGATATTTTTACCACCCAAGCAGATTTCATTTTGGAGTAAAATCCAGATATTATGCCGTAGACTGTTTATTTGTTTTAAGTTGCCACAAAAGTGGAACGCTGTCATATTTTAATATTCCTTTGTATAAGCAGCTACTTTGATGACATTTGATTCATCTGCTAATATTTCAGACCGTGTGTGATTAATAGGTGAATAACAGTACAAAAAATGGTCTTAGTTAAACACTATTTGGCTCTTATGGCAAAGTAAGTTACAAAGGTAGGTGTGAAATTAAGCAGTCACATCTCAGCCCTCAGGAAGCTTAAACACGTCACAGCTGATTACCCATCCAGGTGTCAGATAATGGCGATAAAACAAGCCTGACTGGAAAGGCGTTTTCCTCAGATATGACTTTTTTTTTCTCACATCCACAACACATCACCCTCATCTACACAAACATAAAACACAAATACAGTATGCACAGCATAATCATGTAATCTTGGCTTGTTCTCCAGTTACCGTGTCTTCTGTCTGCTGGGGGATGGTGAGATGTCAGAGGGGGCTGTCTGGGAGGCCATGTCATTTGCCTCCTACTACCAGCTTGACAACCTGGTGGCCATTATGGACATCAACCGTCTTGGCCAGAGTGACCCTGCACCCTTGCAGCATCACGTAGAAAAATATCAGAAGCGTTGTGAAGCCTTTGGGTAAAATTGCATATGAGAAATCCATACTGATTTAGAGGCTGGTTAGCATCCGTTTATGGTATAAGCTCTGAAGGAAGACTGTATTTTCCTATATTTTCTGTATTTCGCATATTTACGTATTTCTTATTTCCTATATTTCACATAAATATGTGTGAGACATACCGAAAGCCTTTTCATGTGTGTGTCTATAGCTGGCATGCTATCATTGTCGACGGACACAGCGTAGAGGAGCTTTGTAAGGCTCTGAGCCAGCCATGCCACCAACCCACTGCCATCATAGCCAAAACCATTAAGGGCAAAGGCATTCCAGGTAAATATTGTCTTTCATATTTGCACCCTTTGCCCTCATTTTAAAATAAATGATATTCAAAAGTACACTGCAGTTTTGCAGTCTAAATGGCACGTTATGTATGTGTGCATATGAATTAAATGAACATAAGAGCATTTTTTTGTGTTTTCAGCTGCAGAGGATAAGCTGGGTTGGCACGCCAAAACTCTGCCCAAAGACATGGCTGACATGGTCATGAAGGATCTGCAGAGCCGTATCATGAGTAGCAGCAAGCACCTGTACCCACCTGCTCCTATTGAGGACTCCCCACCTGTCAGCCTAAGAAACATCAGGATGCCAAGCGCACCCAGCTACAAGGCTGGAGAAAAGGTCTGTAAAGTGGACATGAATACAAATACTTTATTCTCCAGGTAGCAATGAATGAATGAATGAATCCCAAACAACCATGTCTACAAAAAAGTTGGAATGTTGTATGAAATGTAAATAAGTTTAGATCAGACATTTGCAAATCATACAAACTCTGTAGTTAACTGAAAATATTACAAAGAAATGCACAGAAACTGTGAAGTTTGAGCCAAGTATGGGGTGGCTGTAGCTCAGGAAGTAGAGCAGGCCATCTACTAATCGGAAGATTGGTGGTTTGATCCCTGCCTGCTCCAGTCTGCATGCCAAATATCCTTGGGCAAGATACTAACCGATGCATCCATCAGAGTAGGAATGTTAGATGGAAAGCACTTAAGAATAGACAAAGGTGCTTGTATGATAGGTGTGACTAAAGCATGTCTTATAAAGTGCTTTGAGGGCTCTGGGAGAGTAGTAAAGCACTATATAAGAATCAGTCCATTTAACATTTAATTATGGAAACTAATTCAGTGCAGGGACAACAAAAGGGGAGGTTAGACATGATCACCACTCTGTGGGAATCTACATAAGCAAAAGGATATGTTAGAGCATAAATTTAAGTATAAATAAAAGAATAAATATGTGTAAGATGTGTATGATCAAGACAAGAATTCAAAAGCAATCATACTTGAACTTGTGCATCTATGAAGTAGCAATTAAAACCAATTGGTATATAAATATATCATGTTTGATTGTAGCAAATGTTTTGAATTTGCATTTACTCAAAGCAAACACAATAGATTTTTCACAAAAGCGAAAAAGCCTGATTCATTAAAAATGAAAGCATAGACAATGTTAACCAAACCAACTTTTGTTCATATAAGAACAGTAAAATGTGGTTTGTGTTCATCATTGAGAGTCCTGGTTTTAAACCGTGTTGCCTAAAGTCCATATTATTCACACCCCCTTCAAAAGCTTGTGGTTTCAACTGCCGCCCAATATACAAAGCACAGGTTTCCTGCAGCCCCTTCTGCAGGTGGTCTGCCCACAGGAGGGTGGACCCATGTGGCTGATCCAGGCCCCATGGACTAAGGCCTGGGAACCAGGTGCTCAGCAAGCCTGGCTTTTGGGGAACGGGGCTCATCTGTGTCTAGATTTTTCTACACAGAGGTGCTCTTGATCTGGTCCATCACCCAGAACTAAACTGCCTTGGAAGACCCAACCAGGGCAAAATGCCTCGAAAACATAGCTCCTGGAATCACTTAGGCATGCAAAACACTCCACAGAAGTAAAGAGCCAATTTGGGATATATATTAAAATAAAGGGGAAAAAAAACAAATGAAACAAATTGTCACAAATTAACTATCACAATTTTCACAGTTAACACATTAACATGAATTCAGTTATTAAAAATTGTTGATCGGAATATTTTTAATTGAATTCAGTACAACAGTACAGTTCAGTACAACTAAAGAGGAGGTTAGGCCTGATCACCACAGGCGTTTAAAGGATTTGTAAATCATTGTGTTCTGTTTTTCCTTTTGCAGCATCCAACCTTTGCAGGTTGTAAAAAGATTGATGAATTTGGCCTCCTTTTCTCTGCAGATTGCCACACGGAAGGCATACGGAATGGCACTGGCCAAGCTGGGACGCTACAATGAACGTGTTGTGGCCCTTGATGGAGATACCAATAACCTCACCTACTCAGAGATCTTTAAGAATGAGCATCCCAACCGTTTTGTTGAGTGCTACATAGCTCAGCAAAACATGGTATGATCTTTGGTCTTACGCCTTTTTCTTGATAAAAAAATCTTTCTTCAAAAACAGATGTGAATCCTATCATTCTGTCACTTTTAGTTTAATGCTATCATTTCATTTTAAATGTAACAGAGTTGCTTTTTAATAGCGATTCTTCTCCGTAAACTGCTCTTCGTTTGCTGTCTGCACAACCTAGCTTGCCACAGCTGCTGAGCTGAGCTTATGTTATTAAATTATAGATGGCTTGTCTGTACCTGCCCTGTAATATAAGGATAGTCACATAAAAAACTCAAGTTCCTCCTTTTACATCAATGTGGCAACTGCTGACACCAGTGGTTAGAAAACCCCTTTATTTTGCTTCGGTCAACATTTTATCAGATCCTAATTTGAAGAGAGACAATCGAATTCTAATTTCTTGTCTTTTCATGTCCCCAGCAGCAGCCTGCTTCAATGTAGGTCAGGCATTTCCATGATGATAAGCAGTTATGACAAGTGTATTCAGAAGTAAAATATTAATCACTACAGAGGGTGGGACCATCTGGCTGAATGCATGAGAAAAGTCAAAAGTTCAAGGGTACAATCGAGATGAAATTAAAAAAATATGCAAGACTCACCTACACTGAAAAAAAGGAAATTGGTTGGTTGTTGCATTTACAAAAGTCTAACTTGTAATTTGAGCAAAATAATTTCATGTTTCTATGGTGAATGTAATTAAAACATGTAGGATCTGTTTGAAATTCAACAACTTCATTTGTTCTTGTTGAGATGACATGTCAAGGACAAACAGAAAATTCTGTTTCAAGCCTTGTAATCATAGCTTTCCTACTTTTGTTAAGCCTGGAAGGACAGCTTTGTGGTGTGGTGGTTAGCACTGTTACTTCTTTTAACTCAGTTGTTTAATTGTCTGCCAAAGCAAAACAATTGTGTGCAACCAATGTCCACAATTGAATTAAGTAAATCCAACATGTTCTGTTTTTCAGTGTACAAAAACTTAATTAGTTACAAACAAAAACAAATGGAGTTTCGTTGAATTCATTTATGTAGCGTCAGATGTTACTTTTGAGAAAGAAGAGAAGATGTGGGACTGTGGAAAGGTTTGGAGACAGGACAAAGGAAATTATTTGTAAGAGGAGGTATGCCACTGATCCTGTCCATATGGTAAAATAAGCTTCAGAGATTTTTGCAAAACTTTCTGCTTACTGTGGTCTTTAGTTCAAAGAGGCTTTCAAATATGGTTTGCACTACAGATATTTTACCCTCTGGGTGATCTTTTTGTGGTGACGTTCTTGCAGCCTGTGTCTCTTTAGTTTGGCACATGAAGGTTTCCTCGCTCGCAAAGGTACTAAGAAATAATGATTTCATTTCCCAGGTCAGCGTTGCGATGGGATGTGCTGCCCGAGAGAGGAATGTGGTATTTGCCAGCACTCTTGCTTCCTTTTTCACTCGCGCCTATGACCAGCTTCGTATGGCAGCGATCTCAGAAAGCAACATCAATCTGTGCGGCTCTCACTGCGGTGTGTCCACCGGTCAGTAGACTGCTGCCAATGAGCAATTCACATAAAAACCCTTGTCATACATGTCACCAAACTCACACCTTCACAAATTCACCCTCATCCCCTCTTACACTGAATCCAACCACTTCAGAGCACCCAGTTCCTCAGAATATACCCACAGCCTCCTTAATAAATGCACAAGTGTATACAAAGGAAGTCTGTGTCAGTTTGTGAGTTGTTTCAATCCTTTCTATTTTTCCCCTCTAATGCTGTGTTTTCCTTGCCATTTACCCTCCTTGACCTTACAGCTATTACTCAAACTTCCCCCTTTTCTCCTTTCGTGTCTGCCCTGGAAGCTGTCAACAGGGAACCAAGTGTCCCTCTGTTAGTGCAGGTACACTGCATGCAGCCGAACTTTATGCTTGTGCACCTGCATGCTTCAGCTCACCTAACAAGTAGATAACTTTTGAAGATTTCCTCAGTGTTGAATGCATAAAATCAACTATAAATGTGTATGTTGCAGGAGAGGAGGGCCCTGCCCTGATGGGTCTGGAGGACGTAGCTATGTTCAGGGCCCTTCCCACAGCAACCATTTTCTATCCCTGTGATGGTGTGTCTACAGAGAAGGCTGTGGAACTGGCTGCAACCACAAAGGTACTTAAACAAAAATGGCAGCGTTACAGCTCCCCTACATGATCATCTATTGCAGTAATGATCTTTTCATTTTCCTTTTCATTTAGGGTGTTTGCTACATCCGAACCAGCCGCCAAGACTGTGCTATCATCTACAACAGCAATGAGGACTTCCATGTTGGACAGGCAAAGGTGAGACGCTATTTGTGCTTCTCTTAAGACAGTGAGAGATAAACACATGAGGCAGAAATGGCAGATTATTGTTCCAAAATAATCACTCGAAACACTACAGCTTATAGAGGGTACATTTCCTTCTCTTTGACAGGTGGTGTACCAAAGCAAGGACGACCAGGTCACTGTGGTGGCAGCTGGAGTGACTTTGCACGAGGCCCTTGCTGCAGCTGAACATCTAAAGAAAGGTCCGCAAGATATGTGCCGACACATCCAGAACAATTACAAGAAAAACATTGTAATCCGCTGCTAGCTGGTCAGATTTATATCTCTATTTTTTTTAGAATGTATCTGTTAGACCATTGCTGTTCCTTAGAATAGGTTTTGAATGGTTCTGTGTTCAGTTTGTCATTTAAATGTTAGCCTGATCTTAGTTTTTGTGTTTCTTGCACAAACTATGCTTTCTTTATCAGGTTGGCAGAACTGCTATATTATCCTATATTCAATCGCTGTGGTTCGGTTAACCGTATGATGTATCTTTATGCATTGTATTTTTCATCTTCCAGAGAGGATCTCTGTCCGAGTGATTGACCCCTTCACACTCAAACCTTTGGATGTCAAAACGATCATCGACCACACACGTGCTACCAGGGGAAGGATCCTCACTGTCGAGGACCACTACTACGAAGGTAGGTTTATATAGAAGTTGCTTGGATTTTGCATATTGCATGCCTATCGCCAACCAAGCAGCAACAAGCTCAGTAGCATAATGCGGCTGCGCCTCGTCATTGGCGCATATCCTTGGGAGCGTTGTGGTGGCATGTTTCCATTGGTTCACTGATGTAGACGGGTTGTGCTGGCAATTGCTTATTGGCTGAGGGCTGAGACCGCCTGTCGCGTGCCTTCATTGCAGGCAAGGTATTGGTACTGTGGTGCATTTTGTAAGTGCGACAGCCATGGAGGCAGAGTGCTGTCAGATTTCCTTAGCTAAGCGGGTGCCCATGGGGCTGACTGTGACCTAGATAACACAGACAGCTCTGGCCTGTGCCTACTAAGAGAAAGGGGATGGGTGATGGCATGGATGAGGCTGGACAAAGGAAATCTAACAACTGTAATTTGTCTGATGTTGTGCATCTCATTCATTGTACATCTGGAACAGTTGTGGTGCAACGTTCAAAGGGATCATTTTTACACTTAGCTGTAATGATTTTTTTGTTATCCCTTTATGTAATGTGTGCACAGAGGCTCAGTGTTTTTGGATACTGTGATGGGAGCCAAATATGCTTGAACTTCCCGCTCCATGTTTTTATTCTTGGACACAATTGGGCAGTACTTCAAAATTACAAATACAGTACTTGCTACATTATTACATCTATAAGAAATAATGTAAAACAATATCATTCAAAGGCATAATTTTTCTATATAGCTACCTTTATTTCATTTTTTTATTTACTTCTGAATTTAGGACTTTACACACACAGCCTGAGATGACCATGTTAGAAATGTCCCATCCTTAAGACATCACATTAACCAGACAATTAAAAATGCATTTAAGTGGATTTGTCTTTCACATTTGTCTTTTATATATTCCTTTGCTGTTTTTCCACAGGTGGTCTTGGCGAAGCAGTGTCTTCAGCAATGGTCAATGAGTCTGGCTTCAGTCTGCACCGTCTCGCTGTGTCCCACATTCCTCGCAGTGGAAAACCCCACGAGCTGCTGAAGATCTACGGTATCGACCGTGATGCTATTTCTCAGGCCATTCGCAAGATGGTCAGCAGCTCTACCAATGCCAAGTAACTTTCTCCCTGCAACCACCTACCTATCCAATTACACCCCTGAAGATAAGGCTAGTAGTCAAGTATGTTTTCGATTCACATGGCACCCAACTCTTTGATTTTGTTCACAGTGAATACCCTTAAGTGTGTAGGCTACTAAAGTAATGTGATTTTGTGCTGTACACATTAAAGTAGAGTTCCACGTTTGCCTTCCTTTTTGTGTATTTATCACCAAAAACTGAGACACACAAATTCATGCAACATGCATATCCTCACTGATAATACCAGCGTTGTTATAGACCCATTTCAATGACAGAGATGTGGACATAACTGACATTTTCATTGGTGGATGCTCACTATTAAAAAAAAAAAAAAAATCCGGTATTACATGTCTGCTGTGTGATGCTCTAATGTGTTCTTAATGCTCTTGGATTCATTCAACTGACAGTGGTTTTATATTGTTTTGCTATAGCTTGTAATACTGAGTGGGGCATAGTTTTCAAGTCGGTGTTTATCATAGAGTGTGTGTGTCAGACAGAAACTTAGTGAGTTGTTGTTGTGAAAGACAATAGGAAACAAAGTGAAAGAAATGTGTACACGTCATAAAGAGCAGTCATGCAGAGCCAGAATTTAAACATTCAGATGATTTCACTTTCATTTTTGTAGTTCTTAAATTTATTTCTATTCACCATTGTCTTTTGTTATTGAAATTTCAGTTACCGTAAACCAACACACCTCAGTGTTCATTTGTGCTCTAGCACTGCTTTTGGACCTCAACAGCAGTGTAATCTTTACACAACGTCGAGCAAAGAAGAGCCACCCAGTGCTGATAGGGGGTATAGTGGGCTGTGATGTTGAATAGCTAGTTACGTCCAGCGTGTCAGCCTAAGAACACTTTCTTTGTTACTTGAAATTTTGTATGTACCATACTTTCATGTAATAAAGCCCTCTGCATTTGACTTTGACCATTTACAATAGTTTCTATTCGCCTTTGTGTTGACGTGTGTTATTTAAGCACTGCTCATAAACAGCAATCTGCAACTATAATGGGAAAGTATCTATGAAATTTATGAACAGCCATCAGCTTCAGCATGCATTGGTATGAGACAGGCCCATCTTATGAAAGTCAGATGAACTTCAGTGTATTGGTATAACATACATTCACAAGATTGCAGAGACATTTATAGTGGAAAAAAAGAGGAAACTACAGTGTTTGTTTCTACGGTGACATAAAACGTCGCCATCTCGTCATCTTAAATACCACTTAAATAGCTTCCTGTAAATCCCCCCACTGTAATTTTAAAATCACTACCACCAGGTTCTCGTTCTCTCTCTCAGCTTCCTGTTCAAAACAAACAAATGCATTTTTTGGGTCATACAAATCCCAACTTTCAAAAACATTTTAAAACATTGAATGAATTCTGAAGAAGTGCTCCTAAAACTTGTACTAGCATGCCCCCTACAGGAGCGAATAAAGAAAAAGAAATAATGACATCCACCACCACACAATTCATATCAGTCATAATCGATTAAAAAAAAAGAGTTTAAAGTTTAGTTAAATGAAGATCAGTGCCATAATATAAGAAAACCCGTGTTTGCTTGTAGATCGAGCATTTTGACTGAACATATTTCCTCTCCATATTTCCCACTGGCCTTCTACACTCTTCACCCTAAACTTTGATAAGCACTGCTCTTTATACAGTCTGTGTTCTACAGGAATGTGCAAAAATAGTTTGTAAAGAGGACAAACCTCAGAGAGCTGTATTTCCGTTTTGCTCCTCTAAGAGCAAACGTTATGATTCCACATCCATACGATAGTGTGTAAACTGAAATACACAATATTTAACCACAGTTAAAACAGTATATCCCCTGAGTATCTGAATATTCCATGTATTCTATAAAGTCTTATATTTAAAATATTGTGGTCTTACCATGATATGAGTGGAGGTGCAACAAAGCAACAAATAGTGCAACAGCAAATCCCCAGTAGGTATCTAAGGAGAGTTTGATGGTAATGTTTAGCTTTTATACAAAACCTAAATATGGATGTAAAATTAGGATTCTGACTTTGATATAGCAGCAGGAAGTACCTCCTTTGTTGTAGGGCGCACCTTTACATCTTTTAGTATGGGCAGGCAGGCCTGAGCAGGGTAGAAAAGTCAACACAGACATTGTGACAAGCAAAACCTGCAGTGCATTATGTAAAATTACATTTTTCTTTTTGGAAAAAAAAATTTCGCTTAAAATTTTTTTGTGAATTTTATAAAAAAATTCTACTTACCAGTAAACATGCCCAGAATCTCAAACGCTATGGTGCAAAATATACCAAGACATACTGGAACTGAGAGTGCTGAAAGTGAAAGCAAAAATAATAAATGGGTCGTTAATCAGTCTTGGCTCAGCCAGGGGTTAATTACTTTGAACAGCGGCTTAAAAAGTGTAACTTACTTCGAAATGGCCTATAGGAAGCCATTCCACATCCCAGTCCAAAGCAGATTGAATAGAAATGGTAATATTTATCTGAAATGTTCAGAATAATAGGTTTCAAATGAATATTCTACATAAAGGAACATTTCTGCCAAATCTGCTGATAATAAATAAACATAATAGATATACATACAGTGTTGATAAACGTCAAAAATTGACTTCCTTTTGTACTCCTGAAAAAGAAATGATCAATAGCTTGATGGATAAAAAATACAACATACTGCTGCTTGATAGGAAATAAGAAAAAAAAGCATGTGAGAGAAAGTGAAAGCAGCAATAGACACACTGTGTAGACACATTGTTATATTTATAACACAATGTGTCTACACAGAGCAAGAGCTACAATCATAGATAGAAAACCTCAGCGAAAGGCAGAAACGCAGGTGTACACACCATTTCAGCTCAGCTGCTCCTGAAGTCCCCAGGCAGGTGTAGCTGAACAAAACAAACAGCATTCAGTAGACAACTTCCTCAAACTGCTGCCAAGGACTGTCAGTACCAAGAATTACCACTGAATGGAAGTCCCGCTGACACACTTTTTCTTTCACATTCACGTGTGTCAAAGGTTAAAAACAATAAGACAGTGCTCTGTCACCTTGTGAAGTACTAGATTTGAATCAGGTCCTCAGTTGTTTGGCATTCAAATTTTTACACAAAAAAACCGACACTCTTTGCACTCTTTGATCACATGACCACAACTTGGTGTCAGTCAACGTAGTTCATGAGCCGATTTATGACAGATACCTTTTGACCATTTAACAAGACTTCTAAAAGTACTTAATTGCCAGCTACTTTTATAATAAACGTTTTCCATTCTCTAATAAAGAAGAACATAAACAAAATATTAAATATTTTTTGTGATTTTTTAAAATATATTTATATTCATTAGCCCCCTTTTTTAGTTACAGATAGTTGCAGATTTGTCAGCTGCACATCCATGACCCAAATCTCACATTGTATCACATCCCAAGGGTGCTCTATTGGATTGACATCTGATGACTGTGGAGGTCATTTGAGTACAGTGAACATGTACAAGAAACCAGTTTGAGATCATTTGAACACAGTTATCCAGCTGGAAACAGTCAATAGAAGATAGCCACAGTGTAAACAGATGGACATGGCTAACAGCAGAATTCAGGTAGACTGTGGCATTTAAATGATGCTCAGTTAGTACTAAGAACCCCAAAGTGTTCCAAAGAAAATATCTCTCACACCATTGCGCCATCAGCATTAGCATGAGCAGCTGATACAAGGCAAGATGGATCCATGCTTTCATCTTATACCAAATTCTGTCCCTACCATCAGAATGTTTCAGCAGAAATTAAGACTTATCAGATCATGCAATGTTTTTTTCCCCCACAATCGTCTATTGTCCAATTTCCTGTTCTTAGCTGCCACTTGTATGGAACCCGCTGTGGTCTTCTGATACTGTAGCTAATGTTCTTCAACGTTGCACGAGTTGTGCATTTAGAGATGCTGTTCTGCACATCTTAGTTGTGGTGAATTGCCATTTGAGTTACTGTTGCCTTCCTATGAGCTTGAAGCAGACATCAACCATGCTCACAGGATATTTTCTCTGTAAATCCTAAAGATGGTTGTCTGCAATAATCTCAGTCGAGCAGCAGTAAAATACTCAAACCAGCCTGCCTGACACCATCAATCATAAAACTTAAATGAAAGTCGCCTAACTCACCTTTCTTCCACATTCTGATGCTCAGTTTGAACTTCAGCAGATAATATTGGCCATGTCTACATGCCTGGATGCATTAAATTGCTGCCATGTGATTGGCTGATTTGATATTTGCGCTTACGAGCAGTTGAACAGGTGTACCTAATAAATAAAGTGACTGAAGATCATATTTCTATAATTAACTAATCTACTGTTCATTCGACAAGTGAGTATAACAAAAATACCCATAAACTCTAATAAAGATCCTAATAAATATGCAATGTAATTATAGTTGCAGTTTCACAGTTGATTCTCTAGATGGCGTTTCAATAAACTGTGGGGTCATGTCTCGGCAGACGCAATGCATTCTGGTACTTGAAGTCAACGCGGCTTCAGAAGCAAGGAGTCCTTGAGGTAGCGCGCCTCACTGAAAACTACATTTCCCTTCGTAGTCACGCTGATTTGAATGCCGTGTAGGGGGAGCGTTTTTTTCTAATCGATGAGCTCAACTGAAGTTTCCTCTGTCAGCTTCAAGAAGAGGCAGAAAAATATCGAGAATGAGCAAACTGTTGTCCAGTTTGAGCTCCGTCGAGGTCCGCAGTGAGTGAAAGGTCGGGAAGCTAAACACAGTTTAAGCCCAACAATGCGCCCCAAACAAAGAAGGCAGTGATTTGCGGTCTTGGTGGTTTGCTCCGCTGCTCCCGCTAGTTAGGGCTGGGTCCCGTTACGGTTGGGAGTCGGCGGCTCGCCAAGATGTCTATGGAGGAGCAGGAATATCCTGAGGCGGTACTGGTGACAGAAGCCGGGCCGCAGTGGCTCCAAGTCGAAGTGGAGCGTCTGACCCGGGAGCTTCGCGAAACGACCCAGGAGAAGATCCAGGCGGCTGAGTATGGGCTGGCGGTGCTGGAGGAGAAACAGCAGCTCAAGCAGCGATTTGATGAGTTGGAGACGGACTACGAGACGGTCCGACAGGAACTGGATCAGCTGAAGGAGGTAACCCGAGGTCACCGCCACGCAGCCAGATATAAGTCCTGGCATCAGTCAGTATGTGAAGGCGAGGAGAGAAACTTAGTGCATGTTATAATAGCAGCACGGTGGGAATTTAGAGTGACATCGGGGATCAAACTGGAAGCAGTCGGTAGTGGGGTTTGCTTCCCCTGAGCCCCAGCCATGTCTATTTATATCCCTCCTGCCTCCTCAAATATTATATGAAGTTTGAAATATGCATAACCACCTCCAAGCAGAAATATTGCAGTGTTACCTAATGTTGCCTCGCCTTAAAGGATGAAAACTGTCATTAGTTTTGATTACTTGCCTTTACTTGCTCCAAAGGCTGAAGCCTTGAAATCAGACTGTAGCTGCAGTGGCTTATGTCACATTTAAGCCTGTTTGGCCAATTTGCTGTTAACCTGTTTAAAAATAAGTTTTTCCAGTGGTGAAATCATAAAAAAATAAGTTAACAGCCCTGAATATCTGTGTTTCTTTTCATCTCCTAATAGCTTGTCTGTTGAGACATTTTTAACCCACAGTGTCAGCCAACCCCAAGGCCCTTCAGTCTCACAGTAGAGGAATAACCTCTACAGCTAAATATGACAGGTGAAGGCATCTATCAATCTAGTAAACATTAAGCTGAACAAAGATAACTTGGCAACACTTTTTCACAGCAACTCATGAGATGCACCGCCAGCCACTGAGATCCTAACATGTGGGAAAATCTGTCTGTATTTCATTAGAGAATAAAGAAGTGTGTGTGTTGGGGGTGGTCGGGAACTTCCCTTCAGTTCAGTCTTAAGACTGTTGTCACATCCAGTCTATCAGTCAGTAGAGGAAGTGCATCCTAAAGCATTTCCACATTGCTGTCTGTCAGCTGTATGTCTAAATGTCCAATTTCTATTATTAGTGTCCTTCAGTGGTTATGTTCACATGAAATGGCAATAGGTCATTGTGTGTAGGCTGGGCTTAAATGGGTCGCAGTCTTATTAATACCTTTATACTGGAAATCTAGTCTAATATCATGAAATGTAAATTAAAAAGGAGGATGTGAGATTTTTGCCACTACCAGTAATTTTCTGGTTTATAGATTATAGTTGCATCACGAAGTGACTAATTGTTGTGGTCATTTACTTAGTATCTCATGATTGTGACAGTTTCTCCTTACTACAGTACATCGCTGAGAGTGATGTAAGGTAAAGGAATCATCCATCCTCGTCCTCTATCAGCCTCCTATTGATTCACATCATCATGACTGACCATGACTATGATCCTAGTTACACAGATCTGTTTGTCTGACTGAGAATTGGCCAGAAAAAGACATCTAGCTCTACAGTGAGGTCCATTTGCTCTCACATCCCCACTTAGTAACTGTTGACTTAATGTGTGTTTAGCTGTTTAGTTCGTAACTGTGCAGATATGGCATCAAATTATTCATCAATTTACTGCTATTCTGAAAATTAGTTCACCTGCTTAGTAAAACCATTCAACTGACGTTTTGCAAAAAGATTTCAAAGACTGTTCCTAGTAGCTGGTTAAACATTGAAAGTAAAACACATGCTGCAGCTTTGGGAATATTGCTAGCCATTTATCCAATCTGTTTTAAAGTAGATAAATATTTATTTTATAATATCAAAGCAATATCTATACAGATTTGTGTTTCATGATTATTTGAACAGTGTTTTTTATTTGCAGAAAAACAGTGACCTGTCAAAATGTCAATAAAATTAAAATTTCTGACACATTTTGGAATTTACATTTGAGTTCTTCTGTAATCCTCAGGGGACTGAACTGTTTTACCAAGTGGGAGTCATGTATGAAGCCAGAGTATTTTATTTTATATTGGATACGTTTTTTTAAGATTCTATATTTTAAAATAATATTCTATCATTTATTTATGACAGATATGCTGCAGTGCTCTATTTTTATTAGTCATGGTTTCATGTTTTACTGGGCTTCAAGCATTTACAAATACACTTGAAGGCAGTTAGTTTTTTGTTTATGGCCTATGTGCTTTAATTATTGTCACATCCACTTCTTTTTTAGTCTATCTTTGTGATTATTATGCAGATTGTACTGTTCTGTTACAGTATAATTGTTGTCTCTGCTAGTTTCAGTATCATCTTTGATGTTTTTTGTGCTAATGAATGTCTACATCCATAAAGGCGCTGACATCATCATCATTAAATAGAGAAATAAATTCATGTTAGGAAACATTTTATCATTAAAAAAATCAGTTTGGCCAAAATTGTTGTATGAATAAGTTTCAAATGTAATCTGTGTTTGCAGCAAAACTCTTCATAAAAACCAAAGAAATAAACGCAGTGAATGTAGCATGTAACCATGCATCGCCAATTTAACTGCAATTTTATTTAGAGTGATGACTAAGAACTGATACTCGTGTATATTTCCTTATCTGTGGTTTCATTTCCTCTCTTGAGATGGAGAATTTTACTTAGGTCATTGTTATTAGAAAGAGCTGTCCAGTACCCCATACACACACATTTGTGATATTTTCTGAAATGGTAGATCTTTATTTAACTGAAGTCTCTAACTAGTTATGTTGGCCATGCTCGTGGTTGTGTGCATGTGTCTTAAAGCAGGTTTGTAACAAATCCTTAATCAAACATGTTTGTTCTATTGTTTTTTCTGTCTGTCTTTAGGCCTTTGGACATGCTTACTCAACCCACAGAAAGGTGGCAGCAGATGGGGAGAGCAGAGAAGAGTCTTTGATACTGGAGTCTGCCAGTAAGGAGGCTCTCTACCAGCAGAAGGTCCTGGAGTTACAGAATGAGCTCCGACAGTCCAAAGCTTCCCTCGCCAGTGCACAAGCTGAAAATGACCGCCTGTCATCCATTGCCCTGGAAATGAGAGAGGTAGGTATTGAGAGTGCTGCAATATGAATTTCTTATCACAATTTACACTCAAATGCTCACTTTAACTCCTGTTGAGCATTTTCTTATCATAGTATATGGTCGGCCAAAGTTTGAATCGGCGTCTTTTATGTGTCATCATCGGAGATCTGCTATTTGCAGCACAATTGGGAAATCAATGAAAGCTAGTAATGCTAACTGAAGTTGACTTGTAGACTACGAAAAGTTGCCAGTGTTGGTTGTGAGAGAGCTGCTTCTTATCATGCGGGAGGGCCAGTTTGCACTGAGCCCAGCAGGAAAGATGATGTAATGGTCCGCAGTGAGTGACACAAAGGATGTCCTCCACCGCGGCTCTCTGTAGAATGAATTGGTAAGTGGACCATGTCCTCCTTCCGTCATTGCACATGGCTGCCAAAGACTTGTGGCATGTGAAGCACTCTTGCCCTTATTTTAACTTATTTGCTGAACTATTGCAAGCGTGTACTTTGTGGTTTACACTGCATTTGCTAATGGTGAACATAGGTTTAAATGAAAGGTCATCCAGTTATTCTCTCGTTGTCCCCGCTCTTGTGTGCAGAATTCAGAGCTGGCAGAGCTGCAGCGCAGTCAGCTGCGAGACGACATCAGAGAGTACAAGGTTCGGGAGGCTCGACTGCTGCAGGACTACAGCGAGTTGGAGGAGGAGAACATCTCACTTCAGAAACAAGTGTCTGTGTTGAAACAGAACCAGGTGAGACTGGCCATAAAACTCAAGTTTTGTAGTGGGTGGAAGTCATTCAGAAATAGCTGTGTTGTTCATGTTTTTATGAGTCAGACTAACCATATTATCATTTTGGTTCTAATATCACTACACAGTCATTATGTCATTTCCTTACAATTTAAAAATATGAGCACGCACCAAATTTTACATTCAAAAAATGGGTCTGTGTATAATATTTTGGCCAACCACGATGCACTCATGCCTGTTTCACAAATTATAACAAATGCTGCCTACTGGTGTAAAAGTATTAGCTGTGTTATTTATATTTTTGACTGTCTCTACAGGTGGAATTTGAAGGTCTAAAGCATGAGATCCGCCGCCTGGAGGAAGACAGCCAGTGTCTGCACAGCCAGCTGGAGGAAGCAATGCGCCTGAGAGAAATTGCCGAGCGGCAGCTGACGGAAGCTTTAGAGACCATCAAGACAGAGCGTGAGCAGAAGGCCTCGCTGCGCAAAGAGCTTTCCCACTATATGACCATCGGCGGCTCTGTGTACAGTAGCTCTTTCAATATTTCCATCGATAACCCCAAACTCCACGAGGATCCTTCGGCCATCAATGAACCGGACAATGATGATCTAATAAGAGGCTTTGAGAACGGCTTGGTTAAATTGAGTGAAAGTGATGAAGACAATAGAACTGCAGTGAACAAGAGAGGAGAGGGCTTCAAACCAGTCCCTAGCTTGGTGGACGACCTGCTGAGTGAGCTCAACATATCAGAGATACAGAAACTGAAACAACAGCTGGTGCAGGTATGAGATCCATCAGATGCACTTGGATCAAGAGCCATCATTATCTGACTGCAGCATACCTGATGCCATGATTTCACATTCAGTAAAAAGCTGAAGTTCTACTGTAGATGTCATAGAAAGGCTGCCATGCTATTTTCACTAGATGATTATCGTGGCCAAAAGAATTTAAGATCTTATCACAGGAGTTTTGGGAAAACAGGAAATGCTGTCAGTCTAATGCATCCCTAACTTTATCTGTCGCTGTGTATTCTGTGGATCTAGAGCGTAAAAAGGGAAACTGGGCTAAACCAGCATGGACAAATGTCACCCATGTGTGCAGTAACTCAGTTTGTATACCACAGAACACCACAAACTGTGTGGGGTTTATACAAATGCACTAGAAAATTAGAGAACTAACTAAGTAGCTGAACTAAATCTGTAATGTAGTGATACTAAATTACTAGTAATCATCAGGATTGGCAGGTCACACTGAGATAGGTAATGTTGGGTACACCTTTAACTGAGTCACTCAAAAGTTCCTGAAAGGTTGTTAAGAAACTTTAATTGCACTCTGTCACCTGGCCAAAAAGGCCGTTCCTGTTTTGTTCTTTCTCTTTTTTTTTCTATAAAGTTGCCTAGCTGACTAATGAACTCTTTATCTGTATTTCTGTAGGTTGAGAGGGAAAAAGTTGCCCTGATCAACTCTCTGCAGGAGAGCCAGAAGCAGCTGGAACAGGCCTATGGGACTGTGTCCGAGCAAAAGGAAACGGTCAACAGGTTGACTGAAAATCTAAGTGCAATGAGGAAACTTCAGGCCAGTAAGGAGCGGCAGTCTGCCCTCGACAGTGAGAAAGACAGGGACAGCCATGACGACGGAGACTACTATGAACTGGACATTAACGGGCCTGAGATTCTGCAGTGTAAATACACCGTTGCAGTGTCTGAAGCTGGAGAACTGAGGCAAGAGCTGAAAACACTGAGGGCGCAATACGAGGAGTGTCGAACCCAATATGAAGATGAGCGAGCGCGGCTGGAGAGCGACGTCCAGGACTTGAGGTCAAAGCTGTCATCCTTGGAGAAAATTAGCCAAGCAGATAAAGCAGCGATGTCACGTCTGGAGAGGGAGCTCCGTCTGGCCAGCGAAGCTGCAGGAGAGTCGCTTGGCAGCCTTAATGTGGCGCAGGATGAGCTCGTAGCCTTCAGTGAAGAGCTGGCCAATCTCTACAACCACGTGTGCATGTGCAACAATGAAACCCCTAACCGCGTCATGCTCGACTATTACAAGGAAGGCAAGGCCATCGTAAGAAAGGGGCAAGAAGCAAAGGATCACCAGTCAGTACTTCTCACTAACGGGTTAATCGGTGAGACTGAATCTGGAAAGTCCGACTCCGGCAGCGCAGCAGTTACTGCAGCTCCAGCACACGAGCACCGGCCGGAACCCATGAACATCTATAACCTTGTTGCTATTATCAGGGACCAGATCCGCCACCTGCAGCAAGCGGTGGACCGCACCACAGAGCTGTCACGTCAGAGACTTGCCAACCTGGAACTGAGCGCAGTGGCTGACAAAGACAAAGAAGCGTGCATGGAGGAGATTCTCAAACTGAAATCCCTGCTTAGTACCAAAAGGGAGCAGATTGCCACTCTCAGAGCTGTTCTCAAGGCCAACAAACAGGTGGGAGGATGGTTTGTGTATGTGTCAGGGGAACGATGTTTATTAATACACACATAGAATAGAATAGCGATGCAAAAACCACAGAATTTAAAAACTGCAGAACTTTACATTAATCTTTTTATGTTGTTCCCTTCAGACAGCTGAGGTTGCTCTGGCCAACCTCAAGAGTAAGTATGACAGTGAGAAGACCATGGTGACCGAGACTATGATGAAGCTCCGTAATGAGCTCAAGGCTTTGAAAGAGGACGCAGCTACGTTCTCATCTCTCCGGGCCATGTTTGCTACAAGGTACGACACATACTTTCAATGTAAATCAGCCATTATGTACATAAATTGGGCAAATATAATTTAAAAATAAATAAATAAATCAGGTGGCTCAGACCAAACGAATCCTTCTCTGTTACAGGAGACATTAAAAAGAACATTGATATAGATTTGGAATATTTCTGCTTTTCACTCGAGAAAAAATATTTTGCGTTTCTGTGTATTTCTCTGAGAAAGATGCAAAGCATTGTGGGAGCAGTCTGATGTAATACTTGTGCAGTCAGTTAGCGTGGTAATCATCCTCCCATCTGGAAAATGCAGTCTGGGGAATCATGACAGCCGCAGTAGTTTGAGGCAAATTGCTCCACCTGCTGGCAGTAAAGTTTACCCCCTCTTCT
>NW_005187511.1:2134796-2142804 GCF_000239375.1 Pundamilia nyererei
TCCTCTCCTCTCCTCTCCTCTCCTCTCCTCTCAGGTGTGATGAGTATGTTACACAGCTGGATGACATGCAGAGGCAGCTGGCTGCTGCTGAGGATGAAAAGAAGACGCTGAACTCTTTGTTACGTATGGCCATTCAGCAAAAACTCGCATTAACTCAGCGCCTAGAGGATTTGGAGTTTGACCACGAACAAGCACGCCGCAACAGCACCACAACAGTGGGAGGCAAGGCCAAAACGAAGGGCAAGGGAGCCTCTTCCAGCCGCAGTGTAAGTCACGAGCTGTAATGCAGAACGACCTCTAAGGCACAAAATTTCAGCGAAGGCCAGCTCTTCTAGATGTTTTCAAAATGTAAAAAAAATAATAATTTGGGTCAGAATAACTCTTTCTTTTACTGGTAGGTCTCGATATTCAGCATTGAGTTATTTGTTTCTTTTGACGAAGTATAAGCAGGTGTAATGTGGAAAGAGGAAGAACTTGTCCCCTGTAGTAGCCTAAAAGTCTATTGGTGATTCATGTCTGAACCCTGCATGCAAAGCACACCCAACACCTTTGTTGTGCATCTCACTTAATGCAGGAGAAACTGAAATTAATTTCATTTTTTTCTCTTTTGTCTTTGCAGTAAACTCATGAAGCCAAGTGTCCTTAACGAGCTCCGTCAGGTTATGCACGTCGGTGGCCAGTTGTCTGCTCTCCTGGTTTCTCCACTCTCAATCACACGCCATATCGTGTCACTACTAAGACGAGAATATATCAAACAGTATTAGCCAAGAGCCTTGTTTTAGAGTGCCAGAACAGCTATTTAAAATGGCATCAAATTCTATGAAAACTGCAGAAAATAACACACCAGCTACCCGGTGCAGTCCATCAGTCTTCCAAAATATGAACCACTATGATTACTCAACCGGTGGAATAGTCACAATGGGTGTTTGGTTGGTTACTTAACGCCTGACTGACTTAGCACTTTTCTGTTTCACGTATTTGCTCCAAGCTTATTCTACTTTCTAAAATGATGCTAACTGTTTCAAGTATTGTGTAATGTTTGTACTCTGTGTGCATGCTTGTCTTCCAACATACCTTTAACCTTATTTATTTCATAGCAACAAAGTCACAGATTGCTTTTAAAGCCACAAGTAAGTCTCTGATTTTGATGTCTGTTGGCCTTAGATTTAGTATTTGACACATACTGACAGCCAGAATTCTTGACAACCGTGTCTTCTGTCGTGCTGTATTGTCATAACTCTATGATCCTGGAAATATGAAGCTTCAAATACGGGATCTTAACTACATTGTGTATCACTATGTTCCTAACAGATAAAGCAGAGCGGTTACAAATTAAAAGTATGCTCGTTATGTCTGGAAAAAGAATAAAAATGCAAATCTTATTTAAGGATTTATAAGTTAAGGTCAGATGTATAGTATTCATAAACTCTATTCATGATAAAGAATTTTTAAAGTTACTGTTTTAATACAATTTTTTTTGTAAAGCTTTTCAAATAAGTCTGCAGTGCCATTGTGTGTTTTTTCTTTATACAAGTGCCACATTCAGACATGACAACAAAAGAGAACCCTAAGTGTTTGTGCTATATAATAATATTTTACATCTTGTTGCTCACATTATTGGTCCTAATTGATTGCAGTTTTTACTATAACTGTAATTGTATTTATTTGTCTCAGTTCATTCAGACTACAGGATTTGAAATCCTTTTTATTTCATAAGGGAGTGTGCATTTAGCTGGCAGGTTGAGGCTTAAAAAAAGTACTGAAATGAAAAAAAAAAACACAAGCAAAAATCCTAATTGTAAGATCCTGTCACTGCTTCCTGCTAGAGTATGTCTGGTGAAGAAATAAATCTAACTTTTACAATTCTGATGGTTTTTTATTTTTATTTTTTTAACTCATGTCTTTATATTTTTCAAGGAAACATCTGCAAACATACATGTAAATATAAGTATATAAGGCAAAATGAGCTCTCATGCAATTGAGGCTTCAGTGAACAGCAGAAGAATAAACTGAAGGGCCAGGTGTAGCTCTCAGGTCCTGTGTCAGGTCTCTGCTGGATTTTTCCCAAATTCCTAAGGACATGACTTCAAGATACTGTTCATCTGCTGTAAATAGTTTTTCCTCACTTTGTCCAGCTTCCTCAGATTTATTAAGCTAATAGCTCTGTGGGAATCACATGTTGGTGCAAAATGGTATTTTGTGGTTGTCAAACTATGTTATCTTCTGCATTTTTCTTATATTTACCAAAGGAAATGGAAAAGAAACGTGTTTTTCCAGCTAGTAGCAAAGTACCTGCAAATACTATTTAAAATTGGTTATTTGACATGTTAGTGTAAACACAATGCTGCTTCCTCCCTTGAGTTCGGATACCCATTTTATGCTTGAATGACTCATTGGTCAGTGATGGACTATATCACATCTAACATTAGCAACATTATTTACGCTATTAACATTAAGTGAAACTAGGTGGTTTTACATAGAGCTCTCATTTTGCACTTATGTGTATACACATAAAAAATATACATCAATTATGATACAAATAGATCCAAATAAAGTTGTTACAGGTCTAATTAGTTACAGCAAAAGCTGCATTGTATAAAGTCTTTGCGCTGAAAAAGGTTCTTTTTCCTTAATGGGAGACGTTGACGTAAGCCCATCCCTGCCGGCGGCATGACGTCAGCGGGCGTGTCCAACAGAGGGCACAGGGGGACTCTGCAATGGGAGGTTTGTGTATTTCTTTACCTAAAATAACAAATAACGCTTATTCTACATTATCTAGCCCTCAGTTTTGCTATAATATGACCCGATTAGCTTGGAGTGACCAATATTACGACAGCAGTAGCAAGCTGAAGTTTGCGCTTTGCCAAAGATAATGTAACGTCTCATTCCAAGTCATGTTCGGGACTTTGAAGTTTCTTAACTTCGCCACGCCTCATACTCTACTCTTGCTAAAGTTTCGAGAGAGAGAAAATAACTGGCTTTAACGTTTCTTTTCTATGAGTAAACCACTGCCTACTTACGTACCCTTCCAAAGAAAAATGCTAGCCTGTTGACAAACAACTGCCCATATAACGAATGGGTTTAACGCCTCCGTTTACACCGACAGACAGTTTTTGTGAGCAGCTCACAGAGGACAGCACCTTCCTCAAACATGACCCGAGACTGGACACAGAAGTCGTGGATAAACTCATCCTGCAGCTCAACAGAATCTACCCGCAGATCCTCACTGACAAGGAGGCAACCAAAGTGAGTCCTCCTCAGCAGCCTTTTACTGTCTCTGTGGCATACGCATACTGACAGTGGTGCAACGGAATAACATTCAAGTAAAACAATGTTAAAAAAATCGAAGTTGTACTGCTCTAGAAATACACTGCGGTGTTTATTAGTGTAGTTGCAAGTGCATAATAAAACCAGTCAAACAGCAACAGAATGGCCATGAGCTCACAAGCTGTATAAACTATGCTGTTATTACTAGTTTGATCACTTGCATGCAGCATTTGGTTTCGCTATAGCTGTTTATGGTAGCTGCTATGGTTTATGCAGTGGTTGCTAGGGGTGTAGCAATCTAGAAACCCAGACCAAAACCACTATTGAAACATCTGCATACCTGTATCACAGTTTCATCTTTCCTTACTGTGATATATACGTGGAGGTGTTAATGTCTGGTTAAAGCTGCTGTGTTCAAAGATCATTAAAGTGTGCGCTGATTGGAAATACATCACAATAACGGATGTTTTTTGTTCATGCTCAGTTATAAAAAAGTTGTCAGGTCTGTGGTTTAAAAAGAAGAAGAAGAAGAAGAAAGAAAGGGGGTTTGGAGAGTTGTTATAATTGTAGTGATTGCAGATTTTCAGAACCTCATTCTGAAAATGGAACCATAGTCAACAGGATAGCAGGAGTAAAGAAAGAAAAGCGTGAAGCTGCATAAAATTAAAATGCTCAAGCATCATCAGGTGCCTTTAATATTGTATTTCAGCAGGCACGCTTACATAAACTAGTTTAAATTCCAGTAATAAATGTATTTATTTATGTCCCATCGCTTCAAGTGAAAATATTCCTATACAGACACCTGGAAAGCATTCACGGTTCTGAAAATCTTGAGGTTAAAACACCATAGTGAATGATTTCAGTGTAAGATTAACAAATAATATCTGTTGTTAACTGTTGTCCAGTTCCGAAACTTGGATGTACCCACAAGTGTTCGACTGGGTGAGCTCTTGACACACCTACAAGGGAAAGGAGAGGAAGCATGCAGGGAATTTTACAGGGCGCTTCACTTGCATGTTGAGGAGGTCTACTACAGTTTGCCTACAAGGCTTCACCTCAGAGGTTCGTCTCTGAAATGGCTTATACTCATATCATACCACTTTCATACATATCAGTTTTTTTGGAGGTTATGGGGAGTAATTGTGGTTATATATGTAGGCATATTTTACATTTTATTCCATCCTGCTTCCAGATTCCTTGGATCCGCTCAAACTTCCACAGGTCATCAAACAGAGACATGCTTTGAATGACAGAGGTAAGATTTGGAGGGAGAGTAAAGAATTAGTGCCAGCATGTGTGCCATGTAATATACAGAGTAATTTATTTATGTATATAACTAAGAAACAAAACTATAAAACATAAACAGTGATGATGCTTTTAAGCTATGAGGGCTTTACACATGTTTAAAAAATAACTTTCAAAACTGTGACAAAACTATTCAAGGCAAAACTTGTATCTAATTATTTAGCACTGACATGATGCCTAATTTTTTATGTGCTTCCTGTTTTGCAGGTCCCCTCTTCTTTATGGGCTGTTTCACTTTTGTAGTGGGAATGGCTTTCTTCTATTACTACAGTGGTAAACTTTTTTTCTCCCAAATTTTTCACATGACTTCATTTTATATAGTCAGGATTATATAAATGCTCATTTTAATAGTGTGAAAACAATTTTCACTTTTCCAGAGGTAATTTTTATTTCTTTCTTATTGTGTAGAAGCTAAAGTGACTGGAGGAAGCCAGGCACTTGGGATGGCTGCTCTTGGACTGAAAAGAAAAGCTCAAGAAGTTCTTATATGGTACACTGAGGAAAGCCTCATAAAGTAAAGGGAGTCTTCTTCAGTTGTTCTGCTCTTGTTGCTTTTACCAAAGCACAACACACTATATATTTTCAAGGGTTTTAAGGTAATCATGTACACAGTGTAAATGATATATACGCTTATTTTGCTTGTTTGCATTTGGTACTTCGCAATTGAAAGTATCCCATTTAAATGGTTTTGAGGGATTAATACAGTTGAGGTTAAAACTGGTGTAGGGAAATGAAATGGAGGATTTGTGCTGTGGAATGCTTCCACAAAACTAGTTTACAACTTTTTTTCCCTAACATCCAACTTTATTACTTTTTTCAAACTGAGAAATTTGAAAACTAAATAATGGGGTGGTTCTTGACTTTAATCTATAATTTGTTAAGAACATTTTTTTTTTTTTTTTTAAGAACTAGTTTTAAGCTCTTCAGTTAGGTCAAGAACAGCCCCTGGCTGCCATCTTGTGGTTAAAAGAGGAGCTACATCACTAAATTTACGTCTGTTTCATAAGAACTTCCCCAAATTCCGCCTCTCACAATACAAAAAGGATATTAAACGTGTGAACAATCCAGTGCCACATGGGGCAAGCCAAATCCATAAAAGTAATGCTTTAAATGTCTTTATAGCGAATGTTACAATCACGTGACTGCATCTACCAATGCGGGGACGGCTTCCTACCGCAGTGCAGTGTGGGTAGAGTTGCAACCAATTGAAAACATAAATATCGAATGTAACTGAAAACAGAGAAAACATAAATAGTGAACCACTCGTTTGAAGAAAACCACGAATATTCGACCTTTTCAATTAGACTAAAGTTTGGAAGTGACACCGTGAGTGAAACCAAGCTGTGTCCTCGCGGGTATATATGACGACGTCCTGCTTTTGGGAGGGTGTGTTGTATGAAAGGAGAGAAGGTTAGCACTCCCCTTGACAAGGATGGAATTGGCCCTAGTGGCCTGCAACACACATACGGTTAAGGCATTGCCACCTACTTCGTGGCATCTCTAACCATGTTTTTTTTTTTATTGTTTTTAACCGTTCCTTGACCTTCCCCGTTACTGTTTAGCTGACTCTGTGTCACTTACCGCGCCCTGTTTTTCCACCGAGCAGCTGAAGAACGGAAATCTATCATACTCTTTGCTTCCGCTGTTTCGAGCAGGACGTTAATGTTTCATTGTCCTCGTTTGGCTTACCACTGAATGCACTGAAAACCCGGCGTCAAACTTCTCACTGAAGTAGTTACATTTAGTTTGCTACAGTTATAAATCCATATTGTATCATATAGTATGGATATTTTTGTCTTGTTGTTCACACTGTGCCTCTCCTGCCTATTTTAAATACTGTCTAGCAATAAATTAACTTGCACCAAATGTTGAAACAAATACAACTTCATAGTATTTTCTGTAAAAACGCACACAAGATATACTAGTAATGGTGCTTAAACCTTCTTCATGGTTTGAAGGTTAATTCTCAGGATGTCAGATGCTAATATTGTGGCAAATTGTAGTTTAAATTATTTTTGTGTTTGTGCCTTGTAATCAACAACCTCTAAACATAAAAATTTGACTTGTGGTGAAAATTAGTTAACATAAAGCCAGTTTGTCATGATTTGTGTGTCCTGTGCCTTACATGTGGGGATGCTATCATTTTGTAAAACTGACTTTTGTCTTCGCACAATAAACCAGTAACAACAAAAAAACACTCAACTTGATGGTTATGTAGTTTTATTTTGTATAACAAATTGTTTAAAAATAGGCAGTGTGTAACAGGAGATTATTAAAGGATAAAGACAATGATCCTTAAAAATGCATTTAAAAAAGTCTAAAAGTAACCATATAATTCACAATAAACAAACAGAAAAACAAACTAATTCATAAGGCAAGGAAAAAAGTTTAACCTGTTAACATCCACCAGGTCACCGGTAATCCATCATGATAACTCATGGGTTTGGTTTTATTTCAACCACCGTTGATGAGGTGTAATACATTTCTTTTTGGTTCATTTGGGGTTTCCCATTCAGGTGAAAATTCTATAAAAATGGTAAATGGCCTGTATTTGTATAGCGCTTTACTAGTCCTTAAGGACCCCAAAGCGCTTTACACATCCAGTCACCCACCGGTGATGGCAAGCTACATTGTACTGTAGCCACAGCCACCCTGGGGCGCACTGACAGAGGCGAGGCTGACGGACACTGGCGCCACCGGGCCCTCTGACCACCACCTGGCAACGGGTGAAGTGTCATGCCCAAGGACACAACGACCGAGACTGTCCAAGCCAGGGCTCGAACCGGCAACCTTCCGATTGCAAGGCGACCTCCCAACTTTTGAGCCACAACCAAGAAACGTGGTGGACATTAACCAAACCAAAAACTCTTAACCATAGGTGGGTCAACAATGAGCTGGTGTATGCTAGGAGGTTGAAATTTTCTTTAGACAGATTTTGCATAGCTCTTTAAAAAATAAAGCAGTTAAGGCCCACTGTAAACATTATTAGAATGGTAAAGCTGTTACACATATAACACCTCTTACAGCAGCAAGACAGAATGAATCATGATGCACTCACCATTGTTAATTTTCTTTGGATTCTGTGGTAACTGTGATTTTTTTTTTTCTCCAAAAACATAAAGGCATACTAACCTGTTTAAGAACTTCAAAATAAAAGCAGGTGGTCTTCTTTAGCTGTTGTTTGGGAAACCTTCACAGTGATTGTGACTATTGCTCCTGATGTTTGTTTTCTGCATACAGACAATTACTTATTTGCATCAGTAACCTGAGCATTATAAGATCTGAGGTAACAGACTAGTTAATAGCCACATGAAATAAGAACTGATCAACACATGTAGGGGAGACCGGGGATAGTTGTAATGTGGGTCAGTTGTAACACTTCCAATTTCTCCAATCAGGGCTAAGTTTCAAATGATGTGACTCATCCTGTGCATGC
>NW_005187511.1:2143845-2149196 GCF_000239375.1 Pundamilia nyererei
AACGAGCTCCAATTTACAGACAGAAATGTCAAAAATTTTACAACTATCCCCGGTCTCCCCTACATGACTGGCCATGGTCTGAGGAACTCCTTTTACTCAGAAACACACACACACAGGAGACAATATAATGTAACTTGATTCTCTGAGTTCACTGGTTCTCCTGAGACCTGATAGGTTGAATTACAGAAAAGCAAATACACCTGCATGCCAGCCAGTTTGGTGAATAAATATCTTGTCTCTCCCTGTCTGGATGTCCTGCCTTTACTAAATTGATCAGTAGGGATTGAAAACTATTTAAAACACAATCAACCGCTCGAGCTGGGCTGCTGGACACCGAAGGCCGTAATGAAGACGTTGATAACCACTATGATAAAGACGAAAGCTGTGGTCACATTCTCCAAGATGTCCAATCTGTAGTGATTTCTTTCATCATTTAGATTCCACTTAACTAAACAGAAGAAGAAAAACATAATCGTGAGTATGGAGGAATGGAAACATTAGTCATCATTACTGTTTGTGCACAGTCACTAGGAACTACCTCATTTCCTCACATGGGGGCAATACCGTTTTCTGTCACATCAATACTGAAAGATAAGACATGAATTAGCCGACAGCTGCTGCCCTCAGATGTATAATTAGTTCTTTCCTTCAGTGAGACACTACATAACAAGGCAATGTTTATGGGTCTGTTTATAATCAAGTGATACATGCTATCTAAATGCACCAAATCTTCACGTCAACCTTGGCTGAATGAAACCACCCGTGCTCTCAGACACGACGTGCAGAGAGAAAATGGAAAAAGCATCCTGCATGACCGCTTAACAAAATATCAGAAAACTGATAAAGCTGCAAAATCTGCTTTCCTATCCAGTGTAATTTCTACCAGTAGTCACAAGCCCAGATTTCTTTTTAATATTTTTAATTCTGTGGTTAACCCCTGTGCCACTGTTCCTAGTGTAGCTTCCTTTGCACTGTGAAAACTTTTTGAAACATTTCACTGAAAAAATCTCTGCTTTAAGGTCCCTGCATTCACAGGCAGTATTAGACCTAGATTCACTTTCTAAATGCTCAGCTGTTTTTCAGCAGTTTGAGCCAGTGAATTTTTCTGCGTTAGCCTCCTAGGACCTGGCGTCCACATATGGGGACATCACATTTTGGGTTATTTAGACCAAAATACTCAATTTTTCTCTAAAAGGGCCTGATATCCACTTACGAGGACATTATACTGCTACTGTTCTATCGGAATTCTTCTTTAAACGAATATCCTCATATGTGGCTCTCATTTTTCTTAGAAACAAAAATCAGGTAAAAAAAAAAATCGGGTAATTCTTTGTTTTTACATTACTGTACTGAGTACTGAGAGTGCGCTTTTAAGAGTTTTTAGTGATCTTTTAACAGTCGACTCAGGTTGTTCTATTGTTTTTGTCCTTTTAGATTTGACTGCCACCTTTGACACAGTTGATGATAAAATTCTTTTATCAAGACTTGAACACGTTGTTGTTCTTTTTCTGTTACTATTGGGCAATACTCCTCTTCCTCTGCGTTGTGTTGTGGTGTGCCACAGGGGTCTGTTTTGGGTCCAATTCTGTTCTCCCTATACATGGGGTCTATTTTTAGGAAATACAACATCCCCTTTCATTGTTATGCTGATGACATCCAAATTTACTTTCCCTTGAATCTGGATGTCTCTGTCCCCCTGCAGGCTTTGCTAAACTGTCTACATGATGTTAAAGACTGGTTAACTCAGAATTTTCTCACACTA
Organism: Pundamilia nyererei; assembly: GCF_000239375.1. NCBI lineage: Eukaryota > Metazoa > Chordata > Actinopteri > Cichliformes > Cichlidae > Pundamilia > Pundamilia nyererei. Next base: position 2,145,608 of record NW_005187511.1, read on the forward strand.
AATGAAAATAAGACTGAAGTTATGGTTTTTGGAAGTCATGTCCCTTTTGATAAGCTAACTGACTAAGCTAACTACCCGTGGTCCTCTTGCTTCTCATCTTTCTCAAACTGTAAGGAATCTCGGAGTGTTTTCAGGTAGCTCTTTTAAATTAGAGAAGCAAGTGTCCGCAACAGACTACTGCAATTCTCTCTATTTGGGTCTTCAACACTCATCTCTCCATCGCTTGCAGTTAGTCCAAAATGCTGCTGCCCGTCTTTTAACAGGTGTTAAAATGAATGAACACATCACTCCAGTTTTAGCAAATTTACGCTGGCTTCCTGTCAAATATCGTATTAATTTTAAAATTCTTTTACTTACTTTTAAAGTTGAGAATTTTGCTGAGAACTTTGGTTAAAAGGCTTAAAAATCTTCCTTCACGTTATAGTACATGCTTTAAACTTAGACTTCACATAGCTGACAATGAATATTTGCCATTTTTGCAATCGATAAGAGAATCGATAAAGAATCGACTCGTTAAACAGAATCGAAACTGGAATCGGAATCGTGAAAATCTTATCAATACCCATCCCTAGACAGCGACTAGAAAAAAACAACTTTTAAATTGCATTTATGAACACATTTATGAATAATACCTATTTATCACTTTATAAATTAAAGTAGTAAAGATAATAACATTATGGTTTACACTGAATTAAAAAAAATTCTATAGGCTCATGTTTTGATTTTTTTAAAGGTTTCAAGCCAAAAATACCAAGAAAACTGTAACAAAGTTAAGCAAATGGAAATCTGGCAACAACCTCCAGACTCACCTATGAAAATGAGCAGAACTCCGACTAGGATTTGCAGAGTGAGAGAGATGCTAATGAGAATAATGAGGGGCACGTAAAAGGTGAAGCTTGGTCCTTGCTGCATCACTGCCTTCAGCTGGGAGGCATTAGCCATGAGCAGAGCTACATCCAACATGCTTTCTGCTGCACTCTTCTTATTGGCATAGTGGTTCATATTTAGGGATCTCTGTAGCCGCCTCTCATGGCCCCACCGCGGGGTCTGAACACAAACACAAACCCCAACATAAGTATAACAAAGACAGTGAATATTACACACAATCACATTTAACAGCTCTACTCTCGATAAAGCTCAAAACATTAATACATTCAGGTAAGTTACCGGTTTAGTAATTATTAAATTAAATCACAATAAACACACTTGAATGTAGTACTTGTTTTGCACAATTTAACCTGTTAGCAGTCGGACGTACCGCCCACGGTACATTGGATGGTTTAGGGGACTAATTGGACTGCTAAGGGGTTAACTAAAAAGCACAGCGATCTTGTTCTGTTGCATAAACTGGGGTATTTACAAGGTTACTTTAATATACAGAAGAGGGAGAAGTCCTCTGCTGCTGCCATCATAATGGAATTTATTTCAAAATGTAACTGGCTGACTTTACAGTTTTGGTTTCCCTAGAACAACATGTCATGATTAAGAATGACTTTCTTTTGTATTCTGCTTTCGTCGGCTCCGAACTATAAATGACAAAAATAATGCAGCAGAAACAGGATAATTTTGGACTAAGCTTCACGTAAGACAAACAGCCCAGAGTTTGTTTATCGCCTGCTTTAGTCAACACATGACTTCTCAAATCTCACTGAATGTCTTTAGCAATATGGTGCATTGTCCATGTCTGGGTGTTGTTTCAACATGTCACATGCTGAACCTGAGAAGCGATGTGGACGATATTAATGGAAGTGAAAGTATTTTTTTAAACTGAACAGCAACTCTCATCAAGTAGAAGGAGAAGGAGTTGGATTTGGGCCAAATGTCATAAATAACACACATCCTCTTATTTCTTTTTTTCCACAAGTGACCAGGTCACAAAAACCCCAAAATGACCTCTATCCAAACACAGGGGAAAGTGAGTGAAGACGCTTATTAACATCTCATGAATAAGTATTGGTTAGAGCATACATTTGACATCATACAGGGTGAAATCACCACACTTATCCCACTATCAGGGTTACATGTTTGATTACTGCGAGATACTCAAGATTATTTATTCAATACTAAACAGAAAGCACTAAAAGAGAAAAAAAAAGTAGTAGTTATCTTCAGTTTCTATTCCAAGTTAACTGGAACTAACAAAAAAAATAAAATTAAAACTTTTCGTCACAGGAAACTATGGTCACTGGTGAAACCCCAGTTTCTCCTAATGAGATTCTCATACAAATTGCTCAAAGTTTCAGCTGGGTGGAGGTTTAATTGCCCAACAACACCAACCGTGTGCACCGGTTGGCAACATTATAGGCTGAGGTCTGACTCTGACTGCAGCCATGAAAGCCTGCCAGGCCACAGAGGAAGAAAAAGATACTTATGAGGTAGAATTGAGAGTCACCAGCTTTTACTCACTATATACTTAAACTCCTAACTGGTGCTCTCTCTCTCTCTGAGCTACTTTTTCTTTGTTTAGTCTTTGCTATTTTTAGCTGAAGTTTTCTAGATAGTTCACCACATGTGATAATCATCTTCCTTCAAGGGATACAAGTAGGCTGGCAACTAATTACAGTCCTATTTCCAAAACGGTTAGAACACCTATCGTAAATATAAAACTGCAAAGAACTTTTGGGGATTCCATCCATTAAATATCATTAATGGATGAAACCACGGTTACGGCCGACCGTGGTTCAGGGGGTCGGGAAGCTCATCTTGTAACCGGAATGTTACCGGTTTGATCCCTTGCTCTGTCTGTCTTGGTCGTTGTGTCCTTGGGCAAGACACTTCACCTACTGGTGTTGGCCAGATGGTGTAATTTGGCAGCCTCACTTCTGTCAGTCTGCCCCAAGGCAGCTGTGGCTACAACTGTAGCTTACCTCCACCAGTGTGTGAATGAATAGTGGAATTGTAAAGCGCTTTGAGGGTCTCGAAAAGCGCTATCTAAATGTAATCCATTATTGTTATTAATATCATCAAAGCATCTGCATATTTTAGTCTCTGTTTGACACTTGCAGTACTATCTGACAAACAGTTGAATGGCCCTGATCTTCAGATGAAACTGCACTAGCAGCATTCTTGCTAATTTCAAACACATTCCAGCAGCGTGGGTTTATAGTAAAGGAATTATGTCCTGACCCCACATTACTCAAAAAAACAAAAAGAGTCAAACAACAAACTGTTGGGTAAAAAGGGCAATGGGAACATACTTTGCTTTCTAGTGCAACAACTGATTTCCTCGATTCAAACATTGTCAGAGAGTAAGGCCACACCAATTTACAATTTTTAAGATCAATACTGATATATAGTGATGTAAAAATCCAATATATGCTCGCTGGCTGGTGAGTGATGACTTCTGATTAACGACTCATTAGCCAATGAGCAACCTTTTTAACTCATTCTGACCCAACTCGAGGGACTGACCTCACAAACTCAGCAGGGAAGTGTTTACAGAGGTCAAGAGAGAGAGAGCTGTTTCTATAGGACAGGAAGTGTTTTTACAACCACAGCTTTAACCATCTTCAGATAGAATTTTTTGAGGTACTTCTGAATTGGCTTTTGGTTTTCTATCAACATCTACCAACAACTGTGCTGCAACAAG
>NW_005187511.1:2149392-2194183 GCF_000239375.1 Pundamilia nyererei
AGCACAGGAACTCTGAGGTGAGAACTTGGTGTATGTCTCTCACACTGACTTGATCATTATTACTTTTAATTATTACTGACATATCGGGAATGCAACTAATGCGTCTCAAATTATGACTAATCAAATTCATAACTAATAGCTATTTAATAGTGGTAGTAACAAACTGATTATAAGATTCACTTAATCAAGTAACCTAATAATTTTGATACAACTCAAATGAGCCTGTCAATCATTAATGACTGGGTTTCTCTGCCTTGGGTTTGGATTACCCATTGCATACTTCAGAGTCTTTCCTGTGGACTACTATGGCAGAATAAGCAGTGTACCCCACAACACTTTATTGTAGCTTTCCACTGCACTCATCTGCTAAGGTCAGCATGCAGTGTATTCTCATGCAAGTGACACCTTGGACGTTTTGATAAAACACATGTAATGTCATTGTTACTTTAATGTCATAGATAACTCTAAACATCTCATATAAATAAAGCTCCTACTGATCTCAGACTACGGACACAAAGGCATGTTAAAGGTGTACTATTTGAACAAACCACTTAGTTACATGTTATCACTGATTTTGGGTGAGCTGGTCCACCTGATCCACCTGATCCTCCACAGAACAATGCTTAAACTCCGTCCTCATGTATCATCTGAAGTAAACTGAGCCTTTGGACAACAGCAGATGAGCTCTCTCTCACACCACAAAACCAAGTGGAAAATGTCAGAAAATGTTCAAATTAGCCTTGGAATTTGAGGCAAATTAAAGCAAACCCCAGCTAACTGGCTACAGTTAGCTCAATACATGTCTAATACTTTGAATGACACAAGTTCAGTCACTCTGGTCTACATCAAGCGACATTATGAGGAGGAGTGAACAGATGAGAGAAATGGATGGAAAAAAAACCCCGTGTAAGCCGGGAATATCCCACACTGCCACAAACTGGGAATTATTTCTGTGGGAATGTGCGCTTGGCTGAGCCTGAGCAGGATGTTAGTGGGGGCTTAATATTGCTAAACAAGAATTTGTTGGCAGTCCTTACCTCTGCCTCGCCGTTTTTGTCCGCATCGCCGGTCAGTTCGAAGTTTTCAGTAGCCATTATTGTCAATGTTTATCGAAGAGGATGTTCATGTAGCTCCGCCGTGGGTCTCTGGGAAGCCGCGGCTGTAGTCGGTCCTTACAGGCTTGTACAATGAATATGTGAGGAAGAAGGACGAATAGCTTCAGACTACCGCCCCTAAAACATGAGGGCGGCTGTCCTCAGAAAAGCGGGGGACTGATAGCAGAACTGCGAGGAGGGCTGGGTATCACTATACTATATATATGGGGTTAGTACGACACACTTATAGTAACAAATACACATAAATGGAATTTTATTTGGATAATTGTCACACTTATTCGCTGACAGACGGTTGAAGAATGACTTTACTGCCATCTAGTGTGGTAACACTGTATTGCCCTTAAAACAAAAACCAGAATTGGAATAAATGAACTGACTCTTTTTTGCACTCACATTGTATTTATATCCAAGGCTGTCCACTGAGAGGAGCTCACTCTCTTTTGAACCAAAACAAGAGTAAAAAAGTGTAAATGATGTGCAAACTGCCAATAAAATGTAAGGATAAATAACGTAATCTGGTACAATAGTTTGAGGTGTTGGAGAGCATTGTATACTTGGGCTGTCAGTCTGTGGGGCACAGAACCTGTGAGAGACCAGTCGTATATGTGGAGCACAACAAGTTGAATTCATATGATTATATAAGGAAAAGAGACAAAGAATTTATTAAAAAATTAGCGTTTGACATGTGAACTATTTTTATTTTTTGGTTTTTGAATGTGCTACACTGTCTTAGATATAACTTTACCTGTAGTAGACCAAAGTAAAAAAGAAAAAGAAAAAGAAAAAAATATATATATATATGTATGTATGTAAAACTCCAGGAATAAACAGTTCCTAAACCACCCACTACATGATGTCATAGCATCATATATTTGTCACCAGTGGATGATGATTACGTTTTACAAGATTGCTTTCTACTACAAGTCAAGTATCAAATTAAGTACGAAAAAGCAAGTCAGATCTTTCTGCTGAAATGTCGAACATACTTTAGGTGATGTGTGAGTGCTACATAAGGCACAGTGAGGATGACAGGACTGTTTAATAATTGTTTTTATGGGCCTTTAGAGCGCCTGTTACCACCCACCAACTGATTCCCATTGCTCCCTGCGTTACCCTGGTGATCTTTGTCTCACAAAGTCGACACTATATAAAAAAAGAAAATGTTAAACTCAACTTTCCTGTTGACAGGTGTGGAGAATGTAAAAATACTTTCACAGTATAGTCTTAGAAAGAAAGAAAGAAAGAAAGAAAGAAAGAAAGAAAGAAAGAAAGAAAGAAAGAAACCTTGATACTATACTGTGTGCTAGATTGTTGGGCTCTAAATGAGGGGAATGGCAGTTTCCACATTTTATGGCCAAAAGGGAGGGTAAGTGATAATATTGCAAATATTTTGATTCTGTTGCTTAAAATCAAATTGTTTTCTTCAGTTTGAGACTCCTAGCTTTAGGATTTAAGAGATGTATGTCAATTTTACCTTTTTAGTTATTTATTTATTTATTTATTTTTTACCTCTTTACTTTTAATCAGTGTCCATAGGGACCTCGCATTTTGTGTTCAAATTATAGGAAGCAGAGGGCAGCCTGAGGCAGAAACGATTTTCCTCACAATCGTGGACAAGGAGTCAGACCTAGAGCTGTCAGGAGATGAGAAGCACAGGCATCAGCTTAAAGTTTGACAGTATTAGTATTTATAGTATTTATTCTAAAAGTGCATTACACCGTACCTTTCCTGTCTTTATCAATTCAATTTAGATGATACAGAAATTGGGTGAAAAAATGACAATACTGCCCACATACACCAAGACAGTTGGTCCTCTGATTACATCACACAGAAAATAGGAAACCAGATTTTAGAGTAGAAAAAATGTCACAAGCCAAACGGAGGTGCTTCATCTCCGAATATGGCCTTAAAACTGCAAACATTCATCAGGATATCTGTGTTCACAGCATGACTCGGATAACATTAGATCCATATTTAGTGGTTCCTAGTTATTGCCAAACCAATAAATCAGGACAGATTCTTCAAGATTAGTCCATCACAGAAACAAATGAGGGGGAAAAGATAGCAGTTGAGAAACCAAACCTCAGAGCTCCACGTCTTCAGAGCCCTGCCTTACACAATACTTGGTATCCATAATTGATATTGGGGTCATCATTTTGCCCCAGATCAGGTGTCTCAAAAACTGGTTATATCCTCCTCTGAGCTTCCACTTGTTTTATTTTGGTCAATTATTTCTTTGTTGTAACAATGCTTTTTGGAAATAAATCTCATAGTGTTAGAAAGCCTGTTTATTTCCCCTTAAATGGTGCCACACTTGTAAGGAAAATGCATTTGTGGATTGAGCAGCGAGTTGAGTGTGTGGGCTGGGCCCTTATAAACTTGTCAAATCTTCCCTGCCAATGCCAAACAGCTTATCCAATACTGACTTCTGTTTTGAGCTTCTGGTAAGTAAGTAAGTAAAATTTTATTTATATAGCACATTTCTAGATAAAAAGATCACAAAGTGCTTCACAAAGTATAAAACAAAAAGTCAGTACCCCAGGTGCTGACAACATTTTTTCCACAAATTTTGCTGATACCAAATGCCCTGATTAAAATTATAAATATATTATATTATTTTTAAAATAAAGATAATAACATATTTCGTACATCTTTCAGATCACCATAAAAAGTGTTTAAATACTTTAAAGATATGTGATGTAGACTGTTATCAGATCTTCGTAGTTTATTAATATAATGAAAATAATATTTATGTCACAGAGATAATATGAAAATATGTTAAATATGTATTAATATATGCTACCTTTCTGACTTAATTCCAACTTAATTTTTATAATTTGTTTGTTTTTGTTTTACGATATGGATACAAAGACCCCGTTTAACCCTGTTTAATAAATCCTGTAAGCACAAATAAAATGTCTAAGGGGACTAAAACCTATGATAGCTCTTCGAGAAATACACCAGATGTTCTCATGTGTCGGTCTGTCTGCACGTCATCCATCCGGATGAGTCTACTGTTAAGACAGGGTCCGGTGCGTGTTATCCGGTAACCCACAGCGTGCCTCTTGGTTGGTAGGCTTTCAGTCATCTTCCCATTGGAGGCTTAGCGCGTCACGATGAGGGCGGACAGCGGTGTGGACCACACAGCCTGTGTCCGGGGAGGGTAAAGGTGCCGCCTAAAAGCGTGCCGAGTTATTGGATACGTGCTGTTGCTAGGGGCGTGGGTTGTGCCGTGAAATGTTCTAGTTTCCCCAAACCTGAAAGAGATGAAATTGAAGAAGAAAACAGCATTATCATCTGGAACGACAGATGCGCTGAGAGCTGTGTGCTCCGACGACGTGAGGCAAGCTGTGCCGCAGTGAGCATAATCTGATAAGCGCTTGTGTCCATCCTGCACTCGGCTTCAGGACGACGCAGGAGAGGAAAAAGTATATGCGGAGTGTGAGGATAGATGGAATTATGCTGAGGTCACACTTCTCGGAGCTGATTCACACTTTCACCCGGAACACCTGCTGTATATTTGCATCCACCGGAGTCCGTCTCGATGACTGACGCGCACTTGCTTGTCCCGTGATGTGTCTTTGGAGGAGCCGGTGCGTGCCACGGTCTAAACATCCCCGCCTGTCCACTGTAGGCCTATAGAACAGCTATTTGTCTGCGGAACAAATCACAGTTTTATAGTAGGCGCAGGATCTTATGCAATGTGGTCGAAACGGATTTCGTGAGCTCATAGGTTAAACTGACAGCGACACCAGGCTTAGGTCGCCTTGCTCTGTGCTGTACTGCAGCAAGGTGGACCACCGGGGCGTGAGGTGGCAAGGAGCAAACATCCTCCCCGCTGGACATTTTTTGGGGGATGTTTTGTGTCCCGAACAAACAAAAAACCCAAGGCCATACACCCTAAACTGGCGAACTGCGTCACCGTGTTGGAGTGTTGCAGGTAAGCAGCGAACTCTTCCACCGCTACGAGAGAGCGGCTCATCATCCTCCAGAAACAATGTCGCCGGTGAGTGTTTAACAGCGTAACCGGGATGGATTCGGTGGATTCAAGCAAAGATCCGCCACTGGGATCCACGTTTTCCTCAGCACCTAATCTGGACTCGGACATTAATGCAAATGCTTGCAGGCCTGTGTATGAGAATGGTACAGACCACAATGTCAACATACAAAACACAGCCCTGCGTGGAGCAAGTGACCCCAGCTCATACCCCTCCACAGACTACCAGGTGCCGGTCCGCCACAGGTTTATTCGGCGGAGCCAGTGGTTGTCAGACTCCGAAGAGCCGCCGGTGGACACACCGGAGTTCGCCAACAGCAGCCCGGCACTCAACATCGACCTGCGAACCATCGTTGACAGGAGTCGGGCGCGGGTTCTGCACGCGACCCGCCTCCAGGAGACCTCGAGCACGGAGAGCCAGGTGGGCCTGAAAGACCTGGCCACAGAGAGCGTGAACGCGGACGAGGAGAAGGGAGGCAGGAGCGAAAGCGAGCCCAAGGCAGAGGTCGTGCCCTCCGATGTCACAGGTAAAGCAGGAAGTGACGAAAACGAAGAGGAGCCCGGAATGAAGGCTGTGGCCACCTCGCCCGGAGGGCGCTTCCTCAAGTTTGACATCGAGCTGGGGAGAGGGTCTTTCAAAACTGTCTATAAAGGTCTCGACACCGACACCTGGGTCGAAGTGGCCTGGTGTGAGCTTCAGGTGGGTTCGCTAATCACTGAGGTCCAACATCAATCAGCCAACACAAATTAGCTGACTACAAGAGCTCTACAGCATCATTGATTGTTTTTCATTCGCTCATTTGAAGGTTAAAAATAAAAAGCAAGACAATAATAAAGATCTTTATATTACACATAAATACCCATATACATGCCAGTCATGTACCAAACTCTCAGGCAGGGTCAGTGGATGCTGTGTTACATTGTTGCCTTTGGTTCTTTCCCTCATTAGCTCAGCCAGGTCACAGCCATGGTTCTGTATATAGCTGGGATTGATTAAACAAGCTGAAGTTACAAGCATTTACAATACACATGACAGGATTTATGTGTGAACACACGCACACATATATATGTATTACAAGAAACTTCACTTTTTCACTTTTTTAAAATTCAGCAATCAGTTTACAAGCTTTTATTTTTATAATTCTTAGCCTAGATGTTGCTATTTCCAAACCAAGTTGAAGTAACAGCACATTTCCGATTCAGTAGATTACAAAGATGTCATATAAAGGAAATCTGCATCCTCCTTGTCCCCTGCGCACATTATTGACTCTTAAGTGAATTGAATTTCATCTGTACCTACTCAGCCATGTCAGCAGATGAACTGAAATGGCACTTTAATTAGTCAGATTTGCTTATAGGCTATATTTTAGCAAGGGGTGATGCAGTGTTTCATATGAGTGACAGCTTGCTGTATCGCTAATCTGTGTATGTGGTAATCTAATGATTAGTTTAGATGCTGCCCATGTGATATACAGATTAGTCTGCAGACAGACCTGTAGACAGTGGCTGCCCTTTAAGGGCTCAAATTGTGCTAAGCTTTTTCAGTCTGCAGATTTATGAGCAGGCATAAGAATAGAATTTTTAAAATTAAGTATTAAGACATTCTGCATCAAAACACAAGCAGAAGCGTCTTTGTTTTTCCCAGCAGATCTTTTTCATTAAACTTAAATAGCTACTACTTCTTGGTGTATGCTTAGTCACTGAATTGGCTTTCACGTTACACGCGGACTTAGACGTTGGGGCCAGTGCACAAAATGATGAGTCACCATCTCATCGTAATCTTAGAAACCTTTCGTGTGCTTTAACTGATCATAATTACAATTATTTCATATAAGATGAAAAACATTTCACCTCATACTCTTGCAGAAAGTGTAGGAAGGCATCTCAGCAAGTCTGGCCCAACAAATCACTGAATTTCTCCCTAATGAAAAAATCACAGCCTAGCTCTGTAAGGTTCATAGAATTAAGTGGTAGTTACATTGTGCTTCTATTTGCATTCAGTAGATGAAAATGAAGTTCTGATGTGGCCCATTCAGCATGTCTTCATCTCATTTGAATAGTGAGAACGGCAATTGTCCAAGGCTGTACCACAATGCGTCACTACTGTTTAAGATTAACTTTATTACTTTATTGCATTTGGTTTTCTGATCCTCAACAGTACACCTATCCATATCTTCAGTGCTCATTCTTGTCTGTTAGAAGAGAATCCAACCACTGGGCATATTTTTAAGCACTTAAACACATAATTAACTGGATTTCACAGCAGAGTGTGCTTTTTGAATGTGTGTCACGTTTGATGAGCTCTACAGTAAGTGTATTTGTGCATTATGCCTGTGTGTTTGCATCTGCGTGGTGTCTGAGCAGGTTCTTAGGGGAGATCTAGTGATGATTCAACCATTCTGTCCCTCGAGATGAGGCCTTGCCCTTCGGAGTGTCTCTGTCTGTGTAGCTCACTCACAAAAAAAGCTGCTGTAACTCAGATGCCCTGTGTGGTTTGTACACTGTGTGCGTACGGAGGTAGAACTAAGAATGAGACAGCAGAAAAGATAGATGCTCATAGAAATCAGAAATGAATTAGAAATGAATTGTATTTGAAGTGGAGCTTTTTTCCTGGTGTTGAGCAAACCAGGCTGCCAGTTTTGCTACTTACTTGCCTGCAAAAATGCGATCAAACGTTTGCTGACTGAGTTGTTTAGCCAAAATTAGCAAATCGCCTAACACAATTTAGTAAAATGCCAAAGCACTTTACCACACTGAGAAGTGTCTCACAGTTGTACATTTTGTCTGATGGCTTAGTAATAAATATCAAACAGTGATTTATACCCTTGTGCTGTTACCACACAGATGTGTCTGGAGAGTGAGTCTTGCTGATGCAGCCTTCTGCACCATGAGAGTAGAAACGGGAAAGGCTGGGTTCATCTAAGGACAGCTTATAGTATACGAAGTATTTGATACACAGTAAACCAAGAGTTCTGTATGTTTATATTATTTCCAGATTTGTGTCCACAACATTATATTTTATTTCTAATATTATTTATTATTTAGTTTTTCATTGTGCACAATTATGTCTCAGTAAAGGCAATCCTGGTGCCACACCCTGCTGAGATCTTATCCCTCAAAGCGTCTTCTAATAATTTGTATGAAAATTGCTTTTAAAAAAGGACAATGAAGATATGGGGATGAGGCAAACTGTAATATATTTGTACACCATAAGAATCAGAGTTATGAAAGAAAGTCGGATCTGTATCCTTCACAGTGTTGCATGTAATATAAGACACCTCACACTGAGCACTGTATAGATCACTATGAGCTTTGCAGGAAATCTGATTCTCAGGTATTTGTCGATAATCAATAGCATGAAATGTACATCAGGTTATTGTGGACCCCTTGGCCTTTGAAACATCAACTGCACCCGAATGGTTTCTGCTGAAACGTGTCTATGGAGACGGCTCTAAAGAAACCCTGGAGGTCATGCAGTTTTTGGCGTTGTCATAGTCTTTGAGTTGGATGTGTTGTGCTGACAAGAGAGAAACTGAAATGCGGAGGGTGTTTGCTGTCAGCTGTTTTACTATTTATACAACAGTTCAGGGAAGAAAGGGGACAAAATATTGATCCATTATACACAAACCCACTCAGGCTTGTATAAGTAAAGACGTAGAATTCAAAATTTGTGCAATTTAATTCCTAAATCAAGGATTTCCATTATGCTTTGTGGCTTTGTGATTGAAAGGAAAATAAAAAGAAATCCTAGCTCGCTGTTATAAAGTCTTAATGGAATTTTTTTTTGTTCCATTATTTACCAGAGGCATGTTTGACATTTATGATTAAAAATGTGATTAAAGCTCACGTTTATCTGCCATGACAGATGTGTCTGTCTCTGTATCACAGCAACAGATTAAACAAGACTTCTACTCATCTGTCTTTTGAAAATGTGATTTCACGAATGCTGTAGTGCTTTGTGTTTTCTACACAGTGGTAATAAAAAGAGTAATTGGTTCAGACCCCCATGTATACCCACTCAAAATGCCAAAGCTGCTTTCACTATAAACATGAGCCACAGGCAGCAGAGTCCCATCATAAAGCAATGGGAATATTCAAAGGAATCATATTTGTTCCATTACCATCTCTAACTGAGAAGAATGCATATCTGTCCTAAATGAGAAACAGGTGCAGCGACTTATTGAAACATGTGCAAACAGAAGTGGAAATACATTATAGAAGGCAAACACAGAGGCTGTACAAAACTAATGAGCTTGAAAGTCAGTGTTTGGTATGTTCACCTTTATTCTGCCGCACTGTCTGAACTATATTAGGCAAGTGTTCTTGTATTTTCTTTAAGCAGTCTTCAGGTATAGTTCTCCAGGCTTCTTGAAGGACATTCAAAGCTCTTCTTTGGATGTTTCTGCCTTTTGTTCTGTTCTCTGTCAACACGATCCCACACTGCTTCAATATATGCATTTCTATATATGTGTTTGCTTTCAAAGAAATAGTTGTCATGTTGAAACTAAAGCTGTTTCTAATCAGATGCATTCCAGGTGATATTGCATGGTGGAGAAAATCTGATGGTACAGAAATTCCATCAGTTTTGACAGGATCGCCAACCCCACTGGCTGAAACGCAGCCCCAAACCATAACAGAGCCTCCACTGTGTTTCACAGATGGCTCTCCTTCCTCATCATCATTCATCAGTTCTTGTGTAATTTGGCATACCTCAGCCTTTTCTCCTGGCCTCTCCTCTCCATTTCCTGGCCTTCCACTTAGGCCATTTTTGCTCAGGAATCTGTGAACAGTCCATGAATCAAATGAACATGCATCTCTCAGGGCCTGTGTCAGGTCTTTGCTGCCTTTTTTCCCCATTTCTTAAAGACAGGACTTTCAGACATTGTTCATCTGTTGCAGATAGGTTTTGAGACCTGCAACTTCTTTTATTCTCCACTTGTCAGTGAAGTAAAGTAAAGAAAACACTGCACAACATGCTGAGATACGCAAAGTTTTCACCTAATAGAAAAGATACTATTTTTTGTCTGTCAAACTGTGTTACCTTTGGCAATCTTTTTAGTTAGTTATTTTGTAGATTTGACTAAAGAAATGGGCCCAAAATAGGTATTTCAGTCCCAGGCTGCTAGTAAAGTGCCTAAAGATACGAGTTAAAATTGTTTTTTTGCTAAGCTGTCTTCTATGTGTAGACCCATTACCAGTTAGTCCCCTGAGTTGCCTTTTTATGATTAAATGCTTCATAGGTCAGTGTTACATGGCTTAACAAACAAACAAGCAAACATTCCTATGAAAAAAGGACTGGGTTGAAAATCCCTCAGAAAACGTGGAGAACTATTATTTGAGACCACTTTGAAAAGATAGAAGTCTGGCTTGTTGGAAGCAAAATATAAAGAAATGAGGTGGGTAGAGAAACACAGAGAGACAGAGAGACTAATACTGTTTCTTTATACTCTATAGAAGTAGATGCATAAATAATAGTAAAAAAAAACATTTTCTTTCTTCATTTCTCCAGGAACGGAAACTGTCCAAAGCAGAGAGACAGAGATTCAAAGAGGAAGCAGAAATGCTAAAGGCTCTCCAGCATCCCAACATTGTGCGATTTTATGACTTCTGGGAATCACCCGTCAAAGGGAAAAAGTGTATTGTTCTGGTGACAGAGCTGATGACCTCAGGAACACTAAAAACGTGAGCGGCAAAAGAAAAATATTTCCTGTCATAACCTTTGTTTGTCTTTTTTGCTATATTTTAATTTGCTCCCCAAAGCTGTTGAATGGCATAATTTTAGTCAATCTACGGCTGAAATCCAACCAAAAGCTGAAAGATATATTTATGTGAATAAGGGGGTGGATTTTCTTCATAAAGTGTAATTAGCAAAATAAATGAATACCAAATAGAGGGTAGGACAGAATAGAAAAAGATTTTCAGGCAGTCACAATTAGGAAATTGGTTTGAGAAAAGAACAATCATTAGAGAAGGCAATAACAATTAGCAAGAGAAGAACAGCTAACTGGATATATTTTATAAATGCAGAGGTTACTTGGGGATAGATCTCTAAATGTGATTTCAGCAACTATCATTCAGCATGTTTGAAAAGCCAGTTTTTACTTGTTGTCAACTGGAAATTCTCTATCACCACAATAATATATACATTTTTTATCTTCCAACAGGTATCTGAAGCGCTTTAAGGTCATGAAGCCTAAAGTTCTTAGAAGCTGGTGCAGACAAATTCTCAAAGGCCTCCACTTCCTCCACACTAGAACTCCTCCGATCATCCACAGAGACCTTAAGTGTGACAACATCTTCATCACTGGTCCTACGGGCTCTGTCAAAATCGGAGACCTGGGCCTGGCGACTCTAAAGAGAGCCTCTTTTGCTAAAAGTGTTATTGGTTAGTTACCATGCAGTTGGAAAAAATGCTGTTTTAATGATTTAGGAAGTTTCACAGTGCAGAAAGAAACTAAACGCAGTGCAGACACTGTTAGACACCGTTAGGGGTCGAGATTATTTTACCTGATGCATCAAAGTCAAACATTCGCTCTAGTTTTGCTTTTAATTCTTGGCTCTGTTTTTATCTTTGGCAAAATATTTCTCTGCACTCACCAATCCCACACTAAAATGTGTCAGCGGGTTATTTGTTGCTGTTCAGTACCAAAAATGACACTGACGATCACGGTGGGAGTAAACGAAAACAGTAAATCTGTGTACTGCATAACCAAAATAAGGGAACTTGTTCCTTCTAAGTGTGGGATTTTGTGCCTGTTATGTTTTTTATGTAACAAAACAAAAAATTCTGTGAAGTGTAGAATTACATTAAAAGCTCAACATCTATGTGTCACTGGATCCGACCAGCTGTGACACAATGAGTGTTTTGAATCATTGGCCACTTTTAAAAAAACATTAACCCTACTTGGTGTAGAGTTACCGAGACTGTTTGGGCTTATTATTAGCTTTTTGACCACCTTAAAGTTGCTATATTTTACTGTCATGTTTAGAAAATTCTTCACGATTTATCAGGCCTGATCAGTTTCTGCTGTTGATGCCACTGGAGTTCAATTAAACCATCAGTAAGTTTGCAATTTATCATCTTCTCTTGCATTAATTTTCCAGGCACTCCAGAGTTCATGGCTCCAGAGATGTATGAGGAGCACTATGACGAGGCCGTGGATGTCTACGCCTTTGGGATGTGTATGCTGGAGATGGCAACATCTGAATATCCCTACTCTGAATGTCAAAATGCTGCTCAGATCTACCGCAAAGTGACCAGCGTGAGTTCACGTTCAAATCCTGCCACTGCTATAATAACTTTCAATCTATGATTACAACAAAGCCAAGCTATATCTCAATTTTTTGGTTCTTATTTAGAATGAAGGGTTTATTATAAGCCTGCCACAATATCAGATTTGTTCTGCACATTTGCAGTGATCAAAAGACAGTCAAATTTACATGTAGGTTTGCTTATTTTGTTGGAGTTTTTTGCCTGCACAGATGCACTGTTGTATTCTTGTGGTGTTCCAGGTCAAACTTGGAAGAAAAAAATAAAGCATCTAGCTGGTCCTGCAGCGCTTGGAACACAGGACCCTGAGAGCATGGGCAAACCTCAGACTAATTTACTTAAATTACTGTTATAATAGACAACAGTATCTATCTAATGTAGCTAATGCTGACACTTTTAATTTGGCAGATGAGAACTCTCCTATTTCTTTTGAAAACCTTTATTCCCAGGGCCCATATGTCTGAAAGACAATGTGTTTAACAGACTCTGTATTTAATGATTTTATACAATGCAGACAGAAGTTTCTTCTGTTATTTCTCCAAGTACTTCTGTTTAAAACCTGTCATTTGGTAAGCTAAGACATGGATTACATTTTTTTAGGGGGTGAAACCTGCCAGCTACAGCAAAGTCCGCGACCCAGAAATTAAGGAAATAATCGGGGAGTGCATCTGTCACAGATGGGAAGAAAGGTAATTGGACCAGAACCTCTATCTCTGGCTTATGACGTGTGGGTAGAGATTGACTCTTATATTAGCACTGCGTTGTTTTGTTTCTCCTCCTGCAAAGAGACGTCAATACCACTATTTGACTCTGACATAGTTTGTGCTCCTCTGTGTTTTACTGTGCCAGTGACATGTAGTGCAGGTCTGTAGTGTTTGTGTATTTCTTGCAGGTACTCCATCAAGGACCTCCTGAATCACGCCTTCTTTGCAGAGGACACGGGTGTGAGGGTGGAGCTCAATGAAGAAGATGATGGGAAAAAAGCATCCATCGCTCTAAAGCTGTGGGTCGAAGATCCTAAAAAACTGAAGGGAAAATACAAAGACACTGGTGCCATTGAGTTTACCTTTGATTTGGTGCATGAGGTCCCAGAAGTTGTTGCCCAAGAAATGGTAAGGAAATTTATTTTCAAAAAGCACTGTTTCTCAGTGCTTTGCCAGTTCATGTTTCTTATTGGTGTCTGTTAAAATGTTGCCTCGCAACAAACACCTGGGTTTGAATCCATCACCTGGCCGGAGCCTTTCTGTCTAGAGTTTGTATGTTCTCCCTGTGTCTGGGTACTCTGGCTTCTTCCTACAGCCAGTCAGTGAGATTAGGTTTATGGACTGATAGAGGGGAAATGAATTTAAACTCTAACCATAACAAAAGTAGTTTTGTTTGTTTTGTTTTTTTTGTGGTTTGCTATTTCAATTCAGTTTCTGTTATTTCCTGTTATGAGGTAGTTGGGCTATCAGCATAATGATATACAAAGTGTCTAATAATGTTATGGAAGTCATTACACTGGAACACATCTTCTGATGTAGGTCTGATGTAAGGAGTGCGTTACTGGTTTGCAGTACTGCGAAGTGCTTCAGATACCACAGGACTATGTCTACATAGACACTAGAGCAGGGGTGTCAAACATAAGGCACGGGGGAAAGAATCAGCTTGGCAAAGACAGTCGGGCCCACTAGAGAGCTTTGGGAAAAGGAGGGCATATATTTTCGATTTTCAATTGTATTTTAATCAATTTTAGAGTTTTTCCTGTTGGTAAAGAGCTCCATCTGGGCATTTATATTACATAACAGTAATTATTAATTGTTTAGTTAAAAGTCTTTACATGCCCTTGGTGTAAAAAGTGAGTTTGACGCTCCTGAACTAGGGCAACTGATCACTTGACCTTTCGCTCTTCATGCAAACTTCTGTTAATGCAGGATGGGTAGTTCTGAGCTGCAGTGAGTATCTTGCCTGTGCCTCCATAGGTGGATTCAGGTTTCTTTCTGGATTGTGATGTGAAGATCGTTGGGAAGTCCATCAGAGATCGTGTAGCTCTAATCAAATGGAGGAGGGAGCGGACTGTCTCACCAAATGGAAACAACGAGACACCCGTGAAGAAAACTCAGCAGAACCTCCTGCAGGTTCCCAGTACAGGGATGCCACAGGGAGCTGCATTAGCTACTACAGATTATGAAGACCAAGAGTCAGAGCAGCAGACTCTGATCTGCACCGTCCCCGCTGGCACATCTACCACATGTAAGAAACTGGAATTAGAATATTATGTGAATGTGTGCATTAACACGAAACCTGAAGTTAAAACCAGTGTTGATTTTAAGAGCCAATTTTGACCAGTTTTAATTTTTATTAAGAATTTAAACATCTAAGCTCTTTTAGTTTTAGTTGATTCAATATCGCAAGAGCATCACAAACTAAATCTGAAGTGATTCAGTTCACTAAAATATAAAGTGTAAAAGTTTGTCATGTTTTTACCAGTGAGAGTTGCTCCACGTGGTTTACAAAGCATTTTATTTTCCATGACATCAAATATGAAATGCTGCTGCTTTTCCTGCTAAGAGATATTTTGTTGTGTTATCGTGAGAAAGCATAGCTGAGCCTGCCCTCCCTGCGTGTTTTTCAGATTAAATGTGTGTATCTAACCTTACTGCACAAGGAGATTACTTCTGATTGGATCCTACCTATCTACACAACGTAATTAGCTCTGTTTGGATCTCGTATTTCCAGAACGTCTTCATCTCGCTCATATGAAATGTGCTGACAAAAGTATCAACACATGTCATGATAGTTTTTCTCCTTGTGCATCTTGGTCAACAAAATCAAACACTGGTTAAAACACACGACACAGACTGTTGCTAAAATAGTTTCAGTGAACCTAAGCGAGAATCAGACATATGGCTGCTGCAGTGTCTGAGCGATGCCAAATTACGTGACATCATTTAGCATTTGAATTTTATTAAGATTCTTACTCCACTGTCTCCCACACCCCATCTCTCTTTTTGAGTGTCTGTCCTTCCTGCATATGGACAAAAAGCATCACGGTGAATCATAATCTTTTACATGCTCTCTTATTACAGCTGACAGCGGAGTGAGCTCCACCATGCAATTAGATGAGCTAAACAATCAGCAGAATGGCCCCTACCCAACGCTTCAAGAACCTGTTACCACAACTCAGATTATCTACAGTCCTCCTGCACAGACTGACCCTCAGCTGCACCAGGGGCCTTACCAGCAGTCCACTGCACAGTCCGTGCAGTTACACCAAGGAGCGTACCAGCAAACCGCAGGCCAGCTGCACCCTGGGACCTTTCAACAACCTGCATCACAACTGCACCAGGGGCCTTATCAGTGTCAAACAGTGAGTAAAAGCATTTCATGTTATTTTCATTTTCTCTTTCTGATATCCTTAATGATATTTTTCTGAAATAACGAAAATGTTATTTTCTTTTTCGGAATGATACGTCATCAGCGTCACTACAGTGATCCCTTTGTTTGCCATGAGAACCTGCTCATCACTGAAAGTACTATGTGTCTTAGGCGTGGCAGCGCCTCAATGGTTGAGATGGTACAGTGTAGGATGCAATCGCTAACTAAGACAACTCCACTCCCCTGCTTGTGTCCGTTACAGGAAGTGTCTCCGGCAAATAGCACAGAGAGTCGAGTGCACGATACAAACTGCCTGTATGCTAACTCTGCCCAGAAGCCATCATTGTTATCGCCTTTCTTGCTCCCCCATCAACACTCTCATCATGACTCAGCAAGTCATTTCGATTCACCTCACCTTCCCCTTAATTTACAACCTCCTGCAGAGCTGCCTCCATGTGTCTCACGCAGCCCAGGGCCTCACCATCACTGCAAAGCTTGCATGTCTCTCCTCTGCAAGGACAGGACAAAAGGAGGTGGATCACTGGGACACACACACAAACGCACTGACACCACATCCACCCAGTTTGCTCCAGTCTCCAAGCCAAGCTCGCCCACATCTCTTCATCAGCCAAGGTCTCCTCCCTCTCTGCCCACTACCACATCATCAAATTGTCAGCCCGTCGTGGCAGCTTCTCCTTCACATCTTTCTCCACCTTCACAAAATGTGTTCCCACGGAGTTTGTATGAAGGTGGAGATCTCACGCTCCTCAACTACTGTCTCCATCACATTGTCAGTCGCAGGACCAGCTCCCCCACCCTCTCTGATAGAGGTGTTAATCATCCACTACACAACCAAACTGGGGTTTGTTGTTCTTCAGTACGTGAGCATAAAGACAAGAGCCAGAGCCTGGATGCTCCGTTCTACTGTTCTCCAAATGTGGTTAGGAACCTGCAGTTATCATCACATCACAGCAAAGACAGAGCCAATTCTCTGGTGGGTTAGAGAAGAAGACTTTGCATAGCCTGAAATGCCATAGCAGCAGCCTGCTGTATCTTTCCTGATCCTGCAAGTTGCCTCTCTCCCCTGCCCAGTATGTTAGCAGCCTGTTTTTGCTCCTGCTTAATCAACATTAAGTGCTGAATTACTCGCTCAAAGTGCTTCTCTTAACATGTTGGATGGGCAATGATAGATAAATGCTGCCGCTTCCCGTTTCCATTTTAACTGCCCTTGATGAACAATTCCAGCTGCTAAAAAACACCCCTCTCCATTTTCTTGCAAGTGACCACAAATGCTTTGACAAACTAAAGTGTGAGCCACATTTGTTGTATTAAATACAAACACATATTATACAGTTCTACTATCCCTAAAGAAGGTCTCCCATTATGTGTTTCTGACAGACAGCTCCTGCTCCAGCTACGCCAGCCACTGCTGCTAACCAGAGCAGACAGTGCTTTCCAGCTGCAGGCCCAACTCTACAGACACAGAACACTGCCCAGCCCAACCAGGAGCAGGTACTGCATACATCTGACTCTAAAATACCCTGGCAACATCTGTAGTGAGACCCAAAAATCTGAATTATGAAGCGACGGTTTGAAAGTCGCTCATTGGAGCCCACCCAGCTGCCTGTCCTAGCGTGCTTGACTCGCAGGGTCTCGTCATTTGACATGCAATATAAAAAATACAATTTCAACTTTTAAATCATAAACTGAAACATGCAATATAATGGAAGTTAATCTGCCATTTGATTTAGTGGTGCTGGTCAAGTAGGTCTAGTGCTGTGTGTGAGGTGGGTGAAAAGTGTATCTGATTTTCCCTTTAATAGCCAATGTGCACTGTACTGTATATCTGTGTTTATGTGTGTGATGTGAATAGCTGTTCATGTGGTTTGTGTCTCCTTCACATTTATCTCTCCTCACTGTAGTACCATCTCCAACCAGCTGCTATCCTGCCAAAGGTAGAGCAGCATGCAGAATAACTGAATCACAAGTCTGCCCGCCCTGCAGCTCACTTGTAATAAAGTGAAGCTGTTAAACTGTTTAATTATTAGTTTGAATTCTCAGTTTCAGATTCATACTGTAAAAAAAACTAAATAAGTAAAAAAAGAAAAGAAGAAAGACAAAACCCCAAACATGTCATTTCCTTCCTTAGCTGTTATCTGCAGAGCAGCCTGCTTCCCACCTGAGTCATCCTGACACCGCTACCAGTTTTCCACAGTTAGTCTCCAGTGCTCCTTCCCCACTTCTACCCCTGCAGATCAGCATGCAGGTGTGTTGTGTTAGCATAGAGAAGACAACAACAAATCTTCCTATAAAATGTTATAATAGGTGGCAGGGTAGAGTAATAAATAAGGGGCCTGTGTGAATGTTATTTCTATTGGTTATCTTTGTTCATTTTATATCATTTTCCCTTTTTCTTTCCCAGTTTTCCTCACCATATGCAGTTATTCAAACAGGGGGCCACAAGCCTTCCCCCGTCTCCCCAGCTCCTCTGCCATCTGTCTACAGCAGCAGTGAATCCACTATGTCTAGCACCTATTACTCACGTTCACCCCACCGTCCCTCTCTGCCTCTGATTCCTCATTCTGCCATGCCATCTATGTCTACTCTTGGCACTCCTCTGTCCACACCTCAGCATGTAGCCAGTGTGGCATTCCCCCTCCCATTTTTTGCCATGGCCGTGTCCTCAGCAGTGCCACAGCAGCAGGGCAGCCCCTCCACATCTCAACCAAACCTAAGTTTCCATTCCACCCATCCCTTACCTCTCTCTCAGGTACAACCCACCCCATACCCTGCCCCCAATCCTGAGCACGGTCTGGCTGAGCAGCCTGTCCAGGTGAATATTTCACTCAGTTCTCACTGTAATGGTTGGTTGGATCATAGGAAATCTGTAATGCTAAGGTGGAATGGGTGTGATGCTTGCTGGGCATGGGTTTAGCGACTCAAAGACACAGAGTACTTGAACTAACTGATGAACAATTCTTTAAATGTGCTTGTTTTCTTTCAGATACAGTCACTCACTCCGCATGGCACTCTGGGAGACTTTCAGCATTTGGGTGCGGTTCACTCAGTTTTGCCTACTGTTCAGACTTCTCTCTGGGGAAGGGGAACAGATTCAGAAACTAGTGGAGCTGGCCTTGACTTAGCAGGAGCTTCTACAATTTCAGCCCCAGTCCCAGCCCCAGCGTCAATCCCAATCCCAGCTAATGTTGATACTCAACCTCCAGCACAAATTCTGGCTGTGGTGGGAGCACAAAACCAACTTCAAGTCCCAGTATCAGCTCAGGCCGCAGCTATGCCTCAAACCACAACCCTTCTTAAATCCCCCACTTCAATCCCAATACAAGTTCCAACAGCAATTCAAGCTGCAGTCTCAGCCCCAGCTCAACCACTAGTATCAGCATCAGGTCCCATTTTGGAGCAAACAGAAGTCTCCTCTGTGAGCATACTTTCATCCAAACCCGAAATGTCAGTCCCAGGCTTGGTTTCAGGCCCAAACACCCTGCCAGCACCAGTTCAGTCTGCAGCTCCTGTTCCCGCTCCAGCTTCTGTCACAACTTCAGTCCCAGCTCCAGTTCTGCAGCCTCCTGGCACCCAGACAACAGTCTCAATACCCGAGTGTTCCAGCCTGCCTGCAACTCAGCAAACTGCAGACATGGTATCTGCATCCAGCACCCCTCATCAAGAGCCCTGTGCAGAGGTAGTGATGAATCCAATGTCTGTGAATATTTGAGAGCAATACCAGTTTATACACTTATGTAAATTCTATAAGCTTTACCTGTGCTTGATTAAAATTGTCTTTACAAATGACAAATAAAGTCATGTGAAAAAGAAAGTTCTTCACAGATCTCTTTGGAGATCCATGAAAAAGTAAGTACACCAGCCAGGTGCTTCTAAAGAAAACTTGATTAACTGATCATCAGCACTTGTGAAAGCAGAAGTTTAGGCAGTTAGGTGTGGGGGTAACTCAACGCCACAGTCTTACCAGTTTTTAACGTCTCTGAAAATTCAGCCCAAGATCTGACCGTACGATGCTCCAAGAAACTGTGGGGGGGAAAAAAACGCTTCTCAGACTCCAGAGGCTTTATTAACCATGTCAGGTGTTAAAGTTCATGAAAGAACATGGCTCCACAGCTTAGGTTCGTTTAGATTACAATACGCCAGCACATCAGTGCAATTCATAGCAGCTGTGTCAAGCATGGTTGAGGAGGGTGATTATTTGTGCTTGTTTTGCAGCTACAAAACCAGAGCATTCATTGAGTTGACCACGGACTCCACTGTATATTAATTGGGGTGACCGTGGCTCAGGGGGTTGGGACGCGTATCTGTAACCGGAAAGTCGCCGGTTCGATCCCCGGGAATGAATAGTGGCATTGTAAAGCGCTTTGGGTGCCTTTTAAAGTGCTATATAAATCCAATCCATTATTATATTAAAGTAATCTAGAGTCACATTTGAGGCCATATGCCTGACAGCTCAAGACTGGCTGAAATTGATCCCAAATGCAGCAGCAATTCTACAACAGAATGGCTGAAAGAGACAAGATGTGTCACTGGTCCAAAGTGCAGACCTCAACCTGACTGAAATGCTGTGGCAGGACCTGAAGAGAGCCGTGCATAAATGAATGCCAGCAAACCTCAGCAAGGGATACAGAAACCAGTTACTTCACATCATTACTACTTCCACAAATGATGGCTCATACTGTAGCTCTGTAAAAACTTTCTTTTTCACATGACTGTATTAAAGTATCTGCTGGTCAGAAAGAACGTTCAAACTGCAGGATTCATTTCAAATCACATTAACATAAACTTTACATCAGTCCCATCATGACACCAGCTTCTGAATCTTAGTTTAACATGCTGAGAAGTAACAACACACATTAACCATATTACATTATACATTAACCACAGTAAGGCTTAGTCCCCCAGTGATCCATTAGAGGTCCTTCATCGAGGTCCTCTTACACTCCCATTTTTCTATTTTCAGGAGGTGCTTCAGGAAAAACCAATATCTTTACCCAGTTATGAATTTGACAGGTGTGTATCTGTTATTTTTAAAAAAAAAAATTTTTTTATGTCTTTTCAGATTCTGTAGTTTTTACAATTTTGTGTGAGGAAAATGTTCCACTTGGCCGTGAATTGCTAAACTGTCTTAAAATGTTCTTTTTCATTTTAGTCTCAAGTCTGATATACCATCTGGTAAGGAAACAAGTGATGGCTATGAAAGCTTTGCTAGTGTGGGAAAGGGAGATGGGAAACCGAGGAAACATCACCGCAAGTCTGCCCGCACCCGTTCCAGGCAGGAAAAGACCAGCAAACCAAAGCTGAGCATGCTCAATGTGAGTCTTGGTGACATTCGTGGTGTCAGAATGTACAGTTTCTTGAAATCTTTTATTTTTCAGATTGTAAAGTGTAAGCACTGCTCCCACAGGTTTGCAACACTGGTGATAAAATGGTCGAATGCCAGCTGGAGACTCACAACCACAAAATGGTGACATTTAAATTTGATCTGGATGGAGACGCTCCCGAGGAAATCGCTACTTACATGGTTAATCCAGACTTGTACAATCTAGACTTTGTGTTTAATCATTTCTTAATATTTACATTATTGTTTAACATCTTAACAACTGCATATCTACAGGTAGAGAATGGCTTCATCTTGATGTTAGAGAAGGAAATCTTTATTGACCAGCTGAAGGATATTGTGGATAAAGCTGAAGACATGCTGAATGAAGACATGGAGGGTGAAAGGGACACAGCTTTGAGTTGCAGTCCTTTACAAGTCCAGCCATTTGAAGCATTAGTAGGAGAGGTAAGAAACAAATACACTCATTGCTTGAAATTAGCAATTAGCAGACTGACTTAGCTTTCATCTGTACATTTCTTTGTAGAGTCAGCAGCCTGGAGGATCTCAACCAGTCTATCAGCAAAATGGTATAACACTTTTCTTAGAAAAACATTTACCCATATGCATGTCTGGTAAATCCTTTTTCCTCGTCACTATAATTTTTTTTTTTTTTAATTCTTCCCAGTTCTTCATACAGGAAAGAGATGGTTCATAATCTGCCCTGTAGAGGAGATACCTACATCCAGTCAGGAGACCCCCTCTGACGGGACAACTACGCAGTCACCTGGGAGCTCAGCCACTATGCACCCTGCTGACAGCACCACTGCAAAGCCCTCCAGAGGTGACTGCAAATTTTCCAATAATATCCAGCAGCTTCAAGGAGCAAGAGCACCACCTTGTGGCAGTACAATGACAGGCATCCTGCAGCTCAGATGGGCAAAAACTGATTTCACAATAAATAAAGTAGACCTTTTTTTAAATAAATAAATAAATATCACAATTCTGTGTAATTTTGATTCTACCTTTTTAAAAACCTTTTGCAGAAGAGGGTTCATCTTCCACAATGTCTGGGGGAAGTGGAGGTTTCTCTTACGACGTGTACGGATTCTGCAGTCCTCCAATAATGTCCAACACAGACCCGCTCCTCCTGGCCACCCTGTCACCTCCTGTGTCTGCACCTCCGACTCTCCAGTCAGTGCCATCAGTGGAGCCAGCAGGCAGTTCAATGCAACACAGCATGCAAGCCCAGACAGCCAGAACACAAACATCATCCCCGCATGCTGCTTTCCCTGTGGAAGATTCGCAGGGATCCCCTCTCGGCTCCATCTCACCAATCCATGCATCTCAGAAGTTGCCTGATATGACATGCCCGGTTTCTATTGCTGACGACGTGCCCTGCTGCCCTCTGGTCATGCCCCTCTCTCTCGATGTGAGCACTTCACAGGTTGGATCTCCGCTTACTCTTCCGCTCCAGGAGCCAGGATCAGTCAAAGAGGCACCGGCTGTCTCCTACGCCCCTGCTGCACGGAGCGAGCGACCACAGCAACCTGTGGTGCTGCATCAGCCTTTTGCCACTGTTGGAGGGACCAAAGTGTCCTCACTACCACAGAGTCCAGCACCATCCCAGCATGGTGCAGGCCCCAGTGAGTCCGATGGTGAAGGAAGACTGGCTCGTAGCGGCTTTGTGGACAGCACCATTAAAACCCTGGATGAGAAACTACGGAATTTGCTCTACCAGGAGTATGCTCCCATGTATCCATCAGGCAGCGCTGCAGAGACACCAGGGTCTGGCACAGAGTACATCCAGTCTCCTCCTGGTCCAGACAGCGCCACAGGAGGCTCAGGAAACAGCACCCCAGGGCCAATAGGGGAGGGACGCTACAGAGGAGGTGAACAGCTGGTAAGTATGTTTTGTACTGTGTTGTACTGTATCCAAATAATATTAATTTAACTGTTTAATATATTTTAGTGTTTTAATGGAGTTCAAGAAAAGGAGCACAGCTAAACTGATCTAAGAGAGAATGACAAATATTATTTAGCTGTTCCTCATCAAGTATTTTAAAGGACAACGAGTAATAGTTTGTATCCTCTGCCCTCTATAAGCCTCAAATTCCAGAGAGAATGGACAGTTTGAGCGCACTGAGTGATTCAGCTGTGTGTGGTACGTCAAACATCGCAACATAATCGGCATCATTATCTCCTAAGTAAAATGAGATGCGAGTTACTTCCTGCAGTGCTACAGTTTTAGTATTGTGGATATTTTCCTTCCAGCGTCCCTGTCAAGAAGACACGTTCCTCACTCTGCTTCATGCTCTGGAGCAAGAGGTCGATTTAAGGTATGTTCTAGAGTATGTTCACACATTTAAAGTGAAGGTAGAGCTGTGTATTCAGCACCATTTTCTTCTTTCACACCATTCATGATGTCATACGAATTCTTCTTCTGTGCTTTTGGCAGATCACTCCTGTTGCCCCTGAAGTGGCCAACAGACGAGATGTGAAGCAAAGGAGCTGGAGCAGCGCTGCCTCACCGGCGCACCCTGTGGGATACATTAGGGACCATGGTCAGTTTGATGCCATGGCTACCTCCACCACAATTGGCCGTTTCTCTGTGGTGAGCACTGAAGATGACATTACACAGAGGACACGTTGTAGCCGTTACTCTGCACCGCCTGATTTCTATCTGGACACGCCTCCTTCTAACGCCAAGCGGGGCTCTTTACCTCGTGCAATGACATCCGTCCCTGTGGATGTCACGGTCCACGCTCGCTTCCTCTCCTCAGATTCAGGGGCAGAGAGCAGCCCTGCAAAGCTGACTCCTGCCACCCCGTTGCAACACTCCCGCTCTGAGCGCAGAGGAAGTGACCTCATGAAAAGGGCAGTGGCCTTTCTCCGTCGTTCTGGTCGCAGCAGCAGCGTGCAGAGCTCTGACTCACCGAGCCGGCATGGTGGGGTGCACGGCTCTGCCTATGGCAGCAGCGATAATGACTCCGAGATGGAGGATTCAGACATAAAGAGAGAACTACAGAGACTCAGGGAGAAGTAAGCATCGCTTGTGGTTTGCTTTCTGTCATGCAGCATGTTTGTATATGAAGATATTTTGTCATTTAGCTTGTAAGTCATTATTATTTTTCTCTCCTGGGTTTCCTCAGACATCTGAAGGAAATCTCTGAGCTGCAGGCCCATCAGCGAGGGGAAGTGGAGCTCCTGTATCGAAGACTTGGTAAAGTTCCTCCTCCTGGCCTGGGAGTTGCTGCACCACATGCCAGCCGTAGAAAGAGGTCCAGCAAGCACAGGCTGAAGCCAGGCAAACTTCTCAGCCCTCTGGTTCAACAGTTTAGAAATGTCACAACCAAAACTGGTGACTCTAGCAGATCCAGTGAGTGGCTTTGCAGAAATCCAAGTACTAAAAGTTAAGAATATGTACTGAAAGACTATTTGTCGATGTTATCCTCTTGCATTTGTGTGTCTTTAGGTGCTGCTGCAGGTACGGGTGACAACACAGTTAGTTTAAATGGGTCTCCAGCTAAAGGGTCTTTCCCCACTCACAGCAGGGCCCGGTCATGCACCAGCCACCTTCCCAGCTCAACCTCGGAGCCTGTGCAGACTCAGCAGCCCTGCTCCCTTAAAGGCTCTTTATCTTCTGATAATATTTATGCTGGACTACACGGAGATGGAACTGGCACACAAGTGCCACCGGGGCAAGGTACCACACACCCTGATTCAACAGTATTAATAAAAGAGTATTAATAAAACCATTATTTGTGTTGTTGCTTTGTTTAATAATGTTGGCAATGGAGTGTTTATTCTTCTTACCCTGTTGTCTTTTCCCCTTGATTATGCTCCTCTACAGGCTGGTCTAATTACCCTCAACCATCTGAGAGAGTGACCTATAAATCGAGTAGCAAGCCACGAGCTAGATTTCTCAGTGGGCCTGTGTCTTTATCTATCTGTTTGTATCTCTTCTCTTCCCGCATAGCTTCATATTTTCTGGTTTCCATATTTTCAGTAAAACTCCTTTTAGTTCACAGGGTTTTTTATGTGCTTTTTTTTCCCTGCCTCATTGTTATTAGTTGGTATTTTATTGTATTATTGCATTTCAGAGATGATTTTATTTTATTCAGCAGTTTACACAAATTCCCTGAAAGAGAAGCTGAGAATTTTACCCAATAGCTATCAGTCATGTTTAAAAACTGTTTTTATTTATTTATTATTCAACGGATTTTTATAAGTATTGAGTTTTACCTCACGTTTCACGTGTCTCACTAATTCTTCCGCTCTCTGTCTGTGTGCAATAAGCACTTATCAACTTTGTATTCCTAGGAAATAGACTCTTGCATGTCTCATGCATCCCAAACTACAATAGATTTTCTCGTCATGCTTCTTTCTAACCCTGTATTACCTGTTTGTTATCTGTCACTTTGATATCCTGCACTTTGTAATGCCTTAAACATGGGTCATCTGCATGATTTGCTAACTATACGGATTGTCTCATTTAAGGGGAATGATTGCCTTGTTTATCCATTTGTTAGTGTGACTTTATTCCCTTGTTTTGCAGTGCTCTGTAGCTTTGTTTTGCACCACTCCCCGTTATTGACCATTATAACCTGCTGATGAAAGCAGCGATTTGCATTAATCTTTTTTTGTTCTGTAGGGGCGACACTGAAGCGACTTTGTCTTGGTAAAGAGCGTGGTAGCAGTATGTAAAATTACAGTCTCATTAAGAATTTGTTTTTCTATAAGTCAAGTTGTTTGTTTCATTTTGTAATCAGGGTATTAAACCAGGTGTTTATATGTGTGTGTGTGTGTCTTTTTTAGGGTCTGGAGCTTCAGCAGGGGCTTCCAATCAGTCACAGCAGCTGCCTGGGGGTGTCACACCTCCTCCACATCAGCCAGTGATAGGATTGGCCCAAGCTCAAGCCAATAACAGCAACAACAAAACAGGCACATACAGTAGCACATCTACGAGTGCCCATGATAGCAACCTGCCTGAAGACTTACAACGACTAATGGATGACTGGGCCCAGGAGGTTCTGATTGTCACCCACCGGCCTCGCACTAACTCTTTGAGTATAACTCGACCCCAGCTTTGGGATCAGGATCCACTTCAAACAAGTGAACAGCTTGCTAGGGCTTCAGATGTGAGTGCTATGGTTATTATCTATTCTATAAAAGAGATATTGCAAATATACAGTGTTTAGATCATGAGGCCTGAAGTGTATAAAACTACTCTAATGGCTATAACTTCAAAATGCCTTAATGTTGTAGGGACTCATTAATTAGAAGAGTTCATTACAGAATACAGTAATGCGCTTTCATTTTATCATGACTTGCACTCTGACTTGATTATTGTACTTCATTTCCTAATGCATGCTGGGGCATTCGTTAACATTACTAGAGGTTATTGCCATGCTAGTATTGCAGTACTGTATCCTGCATGTCTACATGTTAGTGTAGCTATTATTGTTTTAATATGCAAAAGTGCTATGTTTACTATTTGCTTTTAACTATGTAACCCTTTTAGTTATCGCCATGGACAGCTTCAGGACCAGAGGCCTGTAGTCTGCCACTGTCCTGGCCTGATGCCCCTGGGTCAACAATGATCGCCACCCCGCCGGCGGGGGCACATCCCTCTTATCAGCATCACTCTCCTGCTCCATTCAGGGCCTTGCCCTCACCTCTCTCTATTAGCCAGTGGCCTGGGTTTTTCTTTCCCCTTCCTCCAGGAGTCTTTGCCTTTCCTGCTGTGGCCTCAGCTCAGGATACCCACAGCTCCATTCCAGCACCATCATATCAGCCAACTGACCCCAAGGCGAGGACTCTTTAATCTCTGTAGCATTGTGTCTTCCAACTCCGTTACCAAAAATATATCTCATTGTAGTTCTAGTCAATCTGTACATAATAGTGTAAATATATATAACCAGCACGTATGTAATCATATGTACATACTCATCCTTAGTCTTTTTGTTATTTGTGTCATTTTGCATCAACATACCTCATGTCCGTATTACAATGCATAATCCTTGAGTGCAGTCCACTTGTAATTAGCTGAATCGTGCATTAAAGTGCAGATTTCTTTTTCTGTATGTGCATTGAATGTACATACTGTATTTCTCATTCATATTGTGTTTTCAGTTAAACAGCTGATGTTTGTGTTGCTCATCTCACTCATATATATATAAGCTGCCGAGTGTATATATGAATTATCGTCAGTCTGTAAATAGCTCCTGTGTTTGTACAGTTACCATTAGATAATCTGTAGGTTGGTGCTGCAGTTACGTGTCTTAATGCAACACCTTATTTGCCACCATCATGCCATCACTGTGAAGACTTGACATCCTGGTCACTAAGGCCAGTCGCTTTACTCTCTCTCAGTCCAAGGATAGGTTTCATTCTTCATCGATGAAATGCTTCCAGCACAAGCGCTTGAAATATCCTTAAGAGATTTGAATGAACTTGAACTTTATCTTCAGGTGGAAAAGAAAAACACCTGTGAGAGTGCCTTGAAATGCAGTTTCTGTTTTTTTGAAGAAAAGCATTTAGATTCAAAGCATACTCTAGATATATTCTATATAAGCTTTCACCTTCACAGGTAAATTATGTGATTTGAATAATGAATGTGGATTAAAACATGTTTAATTTAGCAACAAAACACAGCTAAACACTACAATCCGGTGTTGCGGTACATTAAATATCAGAGATTGTAAAAAGATTAATGAATATCCAAAGCTGAATTAGGTTAGCATATACTTGTGTAAGTTTCCTTGTTCACTGAAGTCATGTTCTTGTGGGATTGCTTTAGCACCTGCACAGCAGCCTGCATGACCACACGGATGTTCTCTGAATCCCCACTGAGTGGTGTTCTGTGTTTAGAGTGGATGTTGTTCAGAGAAAGTAATTGAAATCATACATAAGGAGGGCTGAAGGACTCAACACGAGTCAAAATCATAATCATCCCATACCTCTACTAATGCAATCTGTAGCTTTACATATTGTTGCCTTGTGGTTTTTAAGAGATTACTGCGTGGATGGTTGTCGTTTGATAAATGCTGTTGATGTGATAATATTAGGGGGGCACATGACGAATGTGAATTACCGAAAAGCCACAACTGTTTGATGTTTCCGTAATAGGCTTAGGTTTTCAAAATTGTATTTATTAGATGCTGGCCTTTTAGCTCATGCTTATACGTATTAAGGCTAAAATGATTCAAGGATTTCCAAAAAATATAGTGCTTTCACTATTTTAGTCAAAAACAATACTTTAATACATCTCTTGCATAAATCATTTACTCCCTTACAAGAGTTCTGGGGTTGCATAAGTCATTTTGTGTATTTTTGAGTGCAAATGGCACAGTCATCTTAAGAAAACACTTGCTTTTATAAATGTGGTCCCTTGTTTCCCCGTGTAAAACTACACAGTCAGTATGGTAAGCCAAGCAGTTCTGTAAAGGCACGATAAACACTTTTGGGGAACCAAAACAGAAATCTTCTATTTGCAGAATTAGAGGACGCTAAATTTCCCATAATGCAACACAGTAGCATCTTTACATCATCAGGGTTGTTATCTTTCAACCTTTAAAAAAATATTTTCAAATTCACAAAACACATTACGCAGACTGAGTATAACACATCATAAACTGAACCTTAAATGTAAAATCATTGGCATGACCCTTTAAAATTGTTTCACTTTTGCACATTAGAGAGTAATTGAAAATGGATTATTTGTCTATAAGGTAGATCTTTAATAATGACCTAGATATTTTTTTTAATCTCCTATGCAGTAGTTTTCTTTG
Organism: Pundamilia nyererei; assembly: GCF_000239375.1. Classification (NCBI taxonomy): domain Eukaryota; kingdom Metazoa; phylum Chordata; class Actinopteri; order Cichliformes; family Cichlidae; genus Pundamilia; species Pundamilia nyererei. The sequence continues at coordinate 2,178,263 of NW_005187511.1, forward strand.
TGCTTTCCACTGTAACTTCTGTCTTTAAATCTAATGCTTGCAATGACAGCTAGATGTATGATTGCTTTTGCCTGCTATATCACCTGTTTTCCCAGCAGTTTCCTGACCTTGTCAGATTGATACCTTCTCAAAAAAAAGCTGTACATACTTGAAGACATAAATAAATTCATTTTTGCTTGACACCACACAATATTAGTCACATACTGCTTTCATTAGTAGTCACAAGCCAAATTGTCTCTGGGTCTTTAGTCTTCTCCACTCTAATTCGCCAAAACAGTATTGCTTATTACAAATGAAAAGACAGTTTTGCAAATGCAGTTCTGGGAAAGTTATCACTCTATATTTCACCAAACAGAGGCTAAAATCTATGTTAAAATCCACATTTCACCACTGGTATTTGTATTTCACTAATAATAGGAGATTTCTGAGGTGTTTACTTAAAGTTTTTGTGTATTAGTATCTTTCTGTCAGGCATAATACACTTGACACTGCAGTTTGAAGATCATCCTGATCTTGATTGTGGCTCAAAGAGTTTGCAGTTCGTCTTGTAACCGGAAGGTTGCCAGTTTGAGCCCCGGCTCGGACAGTCTCAGTCGTTGTGTCCTTGGGCAAGACACTTCACCTACCGCCTCTGTCAGTCTGCCCCAAGGCAGCTGTGGCTACAACTGTAGCTTGCCTCCACCAGTGTGTGAATGAATAATGGAATTGTAAAGCGCTTTGAGGGCCTCAAAAAGCGCTATATAAATGCAATCCATTATTGTTATTATTATTATTGTCCAAGGAAATCTAAAAAGTAGAACTCCAGAATTACACAAATTGTCAAGGTGTCTTGGAAGCATTTCTAAATAACTGGAGATTCCAAGATTGTTAGTTTAAACAGTTGTATATATACACAAGTCAATCTGGATGTGTCACCACATTGCCAAGGTCTTAAAGAAAGCCAGCAGCCACCCTCAGATGTGAGGAAATTAGTGATGTTCAGGAACAACACTGGATCTACCAATGTTCAAGTACGCTATCAACTGGAAACTGGTTTCATCATCGACCAAGACATGTTGACCAAGAAAGAAACCCCTGCTCCAAATTCCACAGATTTAATATTGATTGAAACCTGCAGCTGCCCACATGGGCAAGCAAACTGGCTTCTAGAAAAAATGTTTTGGACAGATGGAGAAAAGATTGTGCTACTTGGCCACAATGACAAGAGGTATGTTTGGAGGAGTAAAGGTGAGGCTAAGAAACCTGAAAACTCTGTACCCGCAGTCAAGCATGGTGGTGGTAGTGTCGTGGTCTGGAGCTGTTTTGTTGCTAGTGGTACTGCAACACTGCACAAGGTGGATGAAATAATGAAGCAGGAGCAGGAGGACTCCACATATGTTGACTTGGAGGTGATTTGGACACAGCTGGGTGTTCCAACAGAATGCTAATCTGAAGCACACGCCAATTACAGTTTTGGATAAAGAAAGCAAACATCTGCAATGGCCAAAGCTTCAGCCTTAATCCTATGTGGACAACACTTAAAAGCTGGCTCTATGCAAAGAAACTAATTTAAATGAACTCAGTTATGCCAATTATGCCAAGAAGAGTGGTTAAATATCCAGCCAAGTTATGCCAGAAGCTTGTTAATTGCTACCAAAAGCATTTGGCTTGGGTTCAATTTGCGAAACGACTTTAAACCAAATATTAATGATGGTGTATGTATAGATTTGACACTGTGTGGATTAGATAAAATTTAAAATAAATTTAAAAAATAATCCAATTCATGCTTTTTAAAGTCGTTAAAGATGAATGCTGTATTCAACCTTGGAAAAAGAACTTTTCAAGTAAATCATTAAAAGCCCCAAATAACCATGATATTCATGCCAGTGATGAATGCTTTATCTAATGCTTGCAATGAAACCTTCAAGGCTGTTTTTCCCAGCACCTTTCAGATGGTTTCAGAATGGCACAGTCTCAACTACATACTTTAAGTCATAAATATTTTTTTTGCCCTAAACAAAACATTATTACTTACAGTCACTAGTAATGGAAAGACAAATTATTGCCAAGACAGGAAACAGAATTTCCTGTCACTAATGAAAAGACAGCCGTGGGACCAAAGTCCTGGTAAAGTGCAAAGGTTTGACCCTCAATGTAAACATGAACTCCCACAGAAACTGCTGGACTTCTGGTAAATTACTGATTTACTTATGCGAGTGGGTGTTTTTGTCACAGACAGTTGTTGAAACTGGAGATAGGGAAAACAGAGTTTGAACTTTAAAAAAATAGGTACACAATAACGCTGTCCTTGTTTGAGTTCAAAAGAGTGTTTTGGCTGTTTTGCTGGCATTTTGGTTGGAGGCGTCATGGGGAGAACCGTGGTGCAAATCACCTTCATCATATTCCTGCTGGCTTTGGCTTCCACACAGCCAAACAAGGTAAGTTCAGTACACATAAAGGGCAGCAACAGTATTTCAATGTAACAAAATCCTTAAAAAGTGCTATTTATACTTCACAGATAACAAGAGATTTATGAGGTACATTGATTTTTATCTCTCTTGGCGTCTTTCAGTCAGGTGAAATACACTGAACTTTGCAGGGTGAAGGTCCTTTTGACTTCTTCCTCCAGGGTTACTTCATGTTGGTCCTATTACATGATAATAATTTAACATAAGGACTGGAATAAGCTTAAGCCTTTAAGTAACAGATAGAAGATAATGTAATGACACCTGAAGTGAAGAAATCCTGAATGTGTGCATGTTTACTGTATCCTTTGTCTAGAGTCAGAGTATAAAGTAGTCTATTAGCTCATTTTAATGTTTAAAGATATACATTTAATAACAGTGATGGTTAGTGCTAGATTAAGTGATTTATCATCATCCACAAAAACAAAACAAAACAAAACAAAACAAAAATCAACACATAGCACAGTGTAAAACTCTGTTTCCATGTATTTACTGCATCCTGGTGAACTGTTGGCATTTATCAGGTTGCAATAAATATTTGATAATTTATTGCACCCAGCAGCTGCAGTGTGTCAGCTGGTGATTCTATTAATTCATTTATTTCCATGTGTTGATGTTTTTCAGCACATAACCAGTCACATTTATGGTGTGGATGTGTATCTATTTCCCTCATGGCGATGATATCATCCAAAAACAAATTCTTTTTCTGCTAAATTTGACCTTTGGTCAGCTGCTAAGCTCAGTTAACCATTATGTTTTCGGTGAAATGTGCCCCCCTGTGTTTGCTCAGGATGACTGGGACATCTACAGCTTTCACATCAACTCCACAGTGACCAGTCGTTATGCCACCACTGTCATCACAAGCCGTGTGGCCAATCGTATGAACGAGTCAAAGGAAATTGAATTTCATGTTCAGATTCCCAAGAATGCCTTCATCAGTAAATTTCGAATGTGTGTGAAGTTAAAATAATGTGTAACCATCCAGAGATATTTGCAAATAATGAATTCTACAGTGAAGAATAAATGACAGGATACTCAGTAGTATGTGCATTTACACAAGGGCTTTTCTTGGTCCTTTTCAGGTTTATCGATGGCCAGGTTTATGATGGTGTTGTAAAAGCTAAGGAGCAAGCTCAGCAGCAGTACACTGAAGCTGTGTCCCGTGGTGAAAGTGCTGGACTTGTCAGGTATTAACTAAATGATTAAATGATAGGTATTGTACAAATACACTGAGTGTTCCTTTGAATAAAGAAGAAGAAAAAGAAAATATTTCTGTCATTCAAAATTAGTTTGGTCTGTTCTTGTGTTTTCTCTTCTTTCTTCATTTCTCTAAAATAATGTTAATGCGAATAGGAAAATATATTTAGAGTTAATCTTATTCTCTGCTCAGGTCCAAACTACAGCCATAATTGCAATTTAGTGAGATCATTTTTTTCTGCTTTAGTTCTGTAGGGAGGACACTGGAGGAATTTAAGACCTCTGTAACTGTGGCTGCTCACAAAAAGGTCACTTTTGAACTCACATATGAGGAATTAATGAAACGCACACATGGCAAGTACGAGCTGCAAATTCATGCTCGACCCACACAGCCTGTCAGTGACTTCAAGGTGACTGTCTTATTGGTATCTATTAGTGAAAAATGCTGAGATAACAGCACACATGATGAGATCTTTTATTTTTATTATATTGTATTTATTACCAGGTGGATGTGTACATTCACGAGGAAGCTGGCATCAGTTTCATCAATGTGAAAGGAGGCCTGAGCACCAATGCCCTCGCTAATGCCATCACCAAAACACATGCAGATAAACAGGTACTGAAATCTTTTTTGTTGCAGAACAGTAAAAAAAACACGAGCTTTCTAACAAGAGACAGTTTGAGGTACTAACAGCTTGATCTCAGTGTAAAATGAATGACTATAAAATGAGTAAAATGCACAAATAACCATTATGGTAACAATGATATTTCTTCCAACATTATGGCTCATTTCTCATCCTTGTACACAACACAAATGCTAGCAAAGTTCTGATGTCTGGCGTAATGTAGATGGCAGCACATCGTGCTTCCAAATCGTAAAAATCCTACAGCAGTTTATTAACTAGAGATCACTTGGAAGAACTGAACATGATTTACAGAATTTACATGAGATACAGAATTGGATTAATAATTATTTGGCGATTAGATTCTGATGAACCATCATAGTATAATGAGGTCCCAGCAATGATAGGCATATGGGCAGGATCCCCATGGATTCTAGATGCCAGTGAAGGTGAAGGTGAAGATGGAGACATGGATGCTCCTCTGAATGATCAGTCGGAGGTGGACATGGTGATGAGACAGGCTGGATGAATGAATGGCAGAAGAGAACTGAGATTTTAAAACACACCAAACAAAGTCTGATTGGCTCATAAAAGGTTTGGAAGAAAATGATTGGACTAGAAAAATGCTGTCAGCACCAGTGTTTGGGTCACTACTCAAAAAAAATAAACTATCACACAATACTTAACAAAAAAACAGTAATGTAGAACATTACTTTCTTACTTGCAGGAGAAGGTAATTTGTTGCATTACTTGTTAAATTACTTGTTACATTACTTGTTAAATTACGTTATCATCACTCCATAAAATGACCTGAAACAGTTACATAATTACCAGAAAACAACAGAAACCTGAGGCTACAGTCCCACACACAAACACAGATCCCTATCATATTGCGGATGAAGACAGTCTTGCTTTTAGTGTTTACAGATGAACACAAAGCAGAGAAAAAACAGCCCAAAGAGACTAGAAAAGAGGCTGGTTTCTAAATCTTCTTAATATGTTTTTTTCTGTACATGGCTAAGTTTTAACCCACATTTGTCTTTGCAGCAGTGAAGTGTTTTTGGTTTTCTGAAGTATTCACGATGCAGTGGTTCAAATACATATTGTCATGGTCCGGAGTCTGTGACTCCGTGTTTATGTTAAGTTTATTATTATTCTGTGGTTTTGGTTATCTTGGGTTTTTGTACTCTTCTGTTTCACATTTCATGTTCCTATGTCGGTGTCCTCCAGTCTGTGTTTAGTTGGTGTGTGTCGTGTTCAGTCGGTGTGTTTCCTGTTTTACTTTGAAGGTCTCTGTCTGATGTCAGTGTGTTCTGTTTACGTTTCCCCTGCCTCGTCAGCAGTTATGTCTCCCAAGTGTGTTTCCCTCCTGTTTCCCATCCCCTGATTACTGGTGTGTGTAAGTGTGTGTTCCCTCATCCTCGTTGCTGGTTCGTCTGCTTCTCTCCGTCCGTCTTCCTGTGTATTTTCCTGTGCCTCCCTGCATATCTCTTTCCGGTTAGTTTCAGTTAGTTTTTCCAGTTTAGGTTTTCTTAGTTTCATGTTTCACTCTCGCCATCTCTGTTGTATCCACTGTTGGTAAATAAAGTCACTTGCACCACTGCTGCCGCATCTTGGGTCCTTATAATTCACAAATTCACAATTCAAAAACATAATTTCAGTAGTTTACTAATCATTTAATTCTGTTTGCATTTACATTTTCAGCAGATCATGTATACAGAAAATAAAATCACTGACATCGCTCTCTACCAAGTTCCTAAACTCTGTGATTCACTCTGTTTCCAGGCGTGGGTGTATTTCTATCCAACAGTCGACCAACAGAAAATGTGTGACAGCTGTGGAGATCAAGGTATGAATGGAGATCTGGTTATAGTTTACGACGTTAACAGGGATAATGGACTGGGACACATCAAGGTAAACCCTGGTCTTTTAGCAACACAAACCGTATGACTTGGGCTAAAAAGCTTCTTGAATAATCCTATAACCAATCAAGTTTTGTTTTTTGTTTTTTTCATAACGCCGCCTTAGAAATCTGACGGGTACTTTGTTCATCATTTTGCACCATCTGATCTTCCACGGATACCAAAAAATGTCGTCTTTGTTATTGATCAAAGTGGCTCAATGGAGGGCAGAAAAATTGAGCAGGTAAAGTATTTGAAGGGTCAGTTTCTCATATGATTTTATACATTTTTTCTCTTTTTTTACATTTTTAATGAAAAGAAAAACAATATGTAGCCATGAATTATGTTTTCTTAACCAGACTAGGACCGCATTAATCCACATTCTGAATGATCTGGCAGAAGATGATCACTTTGGTCTGATCACTTTTGATGACAGAATTTCTTACTGGAAGCAAGAACTCGTTCAGGCCAACAGCAAAAACCTGGAAAGTGCCAAAAACTTTGCACGCAATATTCAACACAGAGGATGTGAGAAGTTGCAGTAAATACACATTTTGGAATAGCAACAGTTGGGAGGAGAATAGCAGTACTGAAAATGCATTTGTTGTTGTTGCATTTCAGACACAAACATAAATAAAGCAGTGCTGCAAGGAGCACGTATGCTGAATGCACATAACAGAGAAGGTTCAGCATCTATCCTTATACTTCTCACAGATGGAGACCCAACCTCAGGTTATAATAAAACACATCTGTAAACAAATGTACACAAATATTTCATGAAACCGAGATCTTTATGAGCTTATTGTGGTTAAAAGTCCTGATTTATTATGAATTATGAGACTACATTGTTTCTGAGCTGAACTGGGTATGTCTCGTCTCTTTTCAGGGGTGACAAATCTGGAGAAAATCCAGTCAAATGTAAGACAGGCTATTGCAGGCAAATTCCCACTGTACTGTCTCGGTTTCGGTTTTGATGTTAATTTCAATTTCCTTGAGAAAATGTCGCTGCAAAATAACGGTGTGGCACGACGGATTTATGAAGACTCTGATGCTGATTTACAGCTGAAGGTATTTAAATTATGCATGCTCTTCTTTTATGTGATTTGAAACCCCTGAGAATTGAAAGAAGAAAAAAGCATGATTTGTATCACTTCCACACTGTATGTCAACAGGGTTTCTATGAAGAGGTGGCCACACCTCTACTGACAGATGTGACAATGATCTATGTGGGTGGGACCAATCTAACCCAGACTAACTTCAGTCAGTATTATAATGGCTCTGAGATTGTGGTAGCCGGTGAGATCACAGATAATAACATTGAAACCTTCACCCCTCAAGTTGTGGCTATTTCAGTAAGAATCAATCCACAGGACTCATCAGCAGAACTCTTCTCAAAACCTTTTTTGTGATAGACTGACATTACAATTAATTTATTACAGAGTAATAGAAGAATAATGTTCTCTAACCCAAATGAAACCGTGGAATCCACTGGAACAGTGTCTGATGACCGTATCCAGAGGGTTTGGGCGTACCTCACAGTTAAACAGCTTCTGGACAAAGAGTGAGTTTGACTTACAACATCTTTCCACTTTTTTTCTTTTCAAGTGATGAGCTTATTTTAAAGGGTAGTTGTTGATTGGCACAGCAAAGCTGAGATTTCGGGTAAGGCTCATCATAATTTACCTGAGCCTGAAGAAGAAATGGTTTGTTCAGTCCAAGGCCCAAAAGATTCTGTTTTACACACCTTTATATATTTGTTAGGAAAATACTGCACAGTTTCCAGTTTTAATGGTGATATGAGATGGTAACAATCTTACCACCATATTCTATTTAATTTATTTGTGTACTTTTTAACCGGTTGACTCTGGACTAAAGGCTGGTTTCCAAAGTAAATTTATTTCTTCAACTCTGGGGTGTCACAGCTGTTGCGATACAGCTGCAAATCCTTCTTGAAGGAAGTAGTATATTAATTTATCCATGTTCATAATTCAAACAGCCTTTCAGGTTTGTAACCCTATATTAATATTTTCAAAACACTGGATTATCTTTGGACATGGAAACATTTTTTTTTAATTACTTAATTACATTTGATTTCTGTGTCAAACCCCTTATTCGTTTAATCCTTTGTGACACAGGCTTCAGTTATCTGAAACTGAGAAAGAGAAAGTGAAGAAGGAGGCTTTGGAGCTATCACTGAGGTACAGTTTTGTGACCCCTCTCACATCCATGGTGGTTACAAAGCCTCCCGGAGAGAACACAGATGTGCTTCATAAACCCAAGGAAGGTGAAACACCACAGAGAAGGCATTTCACTGGAGGTTATTAAAAGATTATTAAAATTCAAGTATTTAATTTGGATCAATTCACTTAATTATTTGTTGTTTCTCTGTCACATAAAAGAGAACCAATGAGTATTTATAATTTAACTACTAGAAAAGGTAGAAAAATTGAAAACTAAACAGTTATGTAATAATATAAATTATTAATTTTTATTATTACTTGTAATAATAGAAATTATTACAAGTAAAGTTTCTATTTAGTGTTTTGTTGGTGATTAAATATGAGAATAGTGATGCCTTGCCTGAAATCATACAATATTTGCCAGAACTTTGCAATATTCTTGTCTGAATTTTTTGTAGTTCCTGTTAACCGCAGGACCAGGATCCAACATGTTCCTGTTCATGGTATAAAGCGTATTTTTACATTGTATTGCATGGATGGTATATTGAAAATACAAGAAGTTTTTTTTTTTGTTCTTTTTTACACGATTTGGTTTTTATTATTATTATTTTTCCTTTTGAGCTTTTAGTGATGTATTGTCTGAAGCCATACAGTATTCACCAGACTTTTGTGATATTCTTGTATGTAACTAATGTTGTCTGAATTTTTTTGTAGGCACGAGTATGGCCAAGTTCAAACATGCTCCTGTTAAACCCCCCAGGCATCAGGCCCCTGTTCGTGTTTTAAAGAAAAACACTCGTGGTATAGTATTGCATGGATGACATACTGAAAATACAAGACATGTCTTTCATATGAATAGGATTTATATGACTTTTTTTCCTTTTTATGTTTTAGAGGTCCAAACTATATGTCTGGCTCCTTCAATTAAAATTCACTCCTTACTTCTTTCATTTCTCTTTTTTGTGTGTGCACATCTTAATTTTCAGCTATATAGAGCAGTTACAAGATGTTATCAAATAATAGAAATTATTAGAATCACATTAAGTGTGTTTTTTGTTTGAGGTTGAATATGAAAACAGTGATGTCTGAAGTTATACAAAATTCACCAGAGCTTTACAAAATTCTTGTGCGTAACTAATGTTGTCTGAATTTTTTTGTAGTTACACTCAGGAGTGGACTTCTAGACACTTCTAGTCATTTTCCACTGGCACCTAAAGGTATAGTATTGCATGGATGGCATACTTTCTTTTTTCTTTTGATAGAATTAAAGATTTTACAGGGGATTTTATACATGGCATCTCCAGGTTAAACTCATGATACTTCCCCAACTGATGACTTAAAGCAGGCTTGGCCAACTCCAGGCTTTGAGGGCCGGTGTCCTGCAGGTTTTAGATCTCACCCTGGGTCTACACACCTGAACTTCAAGACATGTTGAGGACTTAAATCAGCTGTGTCAGATCAAGGACACATCTAAACCCTGCAAGACACCAGCCCTTGAGGCCTGGATTTGGACACCACTGACTTAAACAAAGGAAATTGATTTTGTTAATGTAAATTTGCCATAGAACAAAGTGTGTATTTATTGCTTGATGTTTAATATAAGAACATACATGTTTTGTCCAAAGTCATACAATATCCATCAGAGCTTTGCAATATTACTGTGTGTAACTATTGTCTAAATTTGTTTGTAGCTCCTGCTCCCCGTGTCCATGTGTTCCCGTTCTTCTCTATAGCTGCCAATGTCCCACAGGCAACTGATGGTATTGTATTTTATTGATAGTATAAAGATAGATCCTCAGAGAGGATTTTGTAAATGGCATTTACAGGTTAAAATGTAAACAAAAACATATCATCACGATACTTCCTCACATGATTACTTAAACAAAGAAAATGATTTGTATTTAGTCTATTTTCTAAAACTGTGTATCTGTGGCATGAGGTGTTGTTCTTTTATAGATTTATAAAAATTAATTTCCATGTTTAAAAAAACCTGAATTTGTTTTTTCAATGTTTACTACCCAAAAGAAGTAAAGTGACTAAAATGTGAAAACAGTAAAGTTGGTGTTGAATGTTAAGCTTTTTATTTTGAGGAACAGAGTTTCTATATACTGACTCAGTGTGTCTATGTGTATCTAGTTCCTCTTCTTCACAGGTTTTTAATAAACACTGAGAATCAGACTGTTCCATTGTGCTTTGATGTCAGTGGCTCACTACAACTTAAACTACTTCACCATCCCAGTGAGGGTCAGTAATGTTAACTTTTCCTAATTTAATGAACCCTGATATATTTTTTCTTTTCATGCATAATAAAATCTTACTATTCTAATTTCTCATTAGCATTTTAATATAATCCCCAATTTGTGAAGTGTGTTAAGAGCTGCATTTCTCTTTTGTTCCAGAGCTGTTTGTGAATGGTGAGCTTGATTCAGTTGTGAATGGAGGCTTCAACAGTATTTTTATACACTTCCAAACTGACCATCATGTTGAGATTGACTCCAGGGGCGTGACTGTACAAGGACAGACAGTGGCACATCACACTGGGCAGGATACCATCACAGCTGGGAGGTAATCTTGCAATATAATGGTACAAACTCATGTTCTCAGTATTGTATACAGATATGTAACTTCACTTTTTCCAAGAAGTATAGGAGATGACGAATCCTAAATTAGCTTACATGTTTCAGACTGAATATGTCTGTGAAGGTTCTCAGTCATCCAGGTCATCGTAGTCAAAGGAGCTTGCAAAGAAAAGCGTCTGGACTTCTTTAAGTTACTTGAAGACGTTTCACCTCTCATCCGAGAAGCTTCTTCAGTTCTAAGGTCAAATGGTGGAGAGTCCCAGATATAAACCTAGTGGGAGTGACCCCCCACAGAGGGACAAAAGGACCCCCTGATGATCCTCTAATCGCCTGAGCCAAGGTGGGAAACTGGGTGTGGGTCCCAATCAGCCAGAGTTTCGGGTGTGTTCATTGTGAAACCTGGCCCCACCTTATCATGTGAATTCCTGAGGTCACATGGCCCAGGATGTGAGTGGGCGTTAAGGCGTCTGGGAAGGGATCTCAAAACTGGATTATAGATGGCAGAGAGTTGGTGTCGTAAACCCCCGCCTCTGTTCAAAGATGGTCGCTCACAGTGGACATAGATGGCTTCTTTCACTCCTCTTTCAAACCATCTGTCCTCTCTGTCCAAAATGTGAACATTGGCATCCTCGAAAGAGTGTCCTTTATCCTTAAGATGCAGATGGACTGCTGAGTCTTGTCCTGTGGAGGTGGCTCTTCTGTGTTGTGCCATGCGCTTGTGAAGTGGCTGTTTGGTCTCTCCAATGTAGAGGTCTGAGCATTCCTCGCTGCACTGTACAGCATACACCACATTGTTAAGTTTGTGTTTTGGCGTTTTGTCTTTCGGGTGAACCAGTTTCTGTCTGAGCGTGTTGCTGGGTCTGAAGTACACTGGGATGTCATGCTTGGAGAAAACTCTCCTGAGTTTCTCTGATACACCGGCTACATAGGGGATGACAATGTTGTTGCGTCTGTCCTTCTTATCCTCCCTCGCTGGTGTCTGGTCTTCTTTTCTTACTGAACAAGAGTTTTCAGACTTTTCAGACTCAACAAGAGAATAAACACGCAACAAATGGAGTTATCACAGATTTTTATTTGTACCAATTAAACATATGAAATGTTTTTAGTGAGATCTAGTTTGGTAAGCAGACCCTTCAACAAGGTTAGTAGTTTACAAATGCAGAGCAAATTGGCTGCACAACATTATTCTTATAATGCTTTTTAAAACTCATGCTTACATTAAAGGTTCTGTACACCCACAAAAGTGGAACAATTTTTTTTGTCAGTGACAGAAACTCTTCTCATCTTCAGAATTACAAGATTCATCTTTGTTGGTGTTCGTGTTTGTACATCTTGGTCACTTTCTCCTTAGCTTTGTTTTGGGAAACAATTTTCATCTTTCATTTCATTATAATCCATAAAATTGTGGCCCTTTGTAATGCCTTTAATAGTTTTGGAAGTGTAATCTGAACACAAGGCTGTCAGGAGCCCACTGCAGCATTTGGCAGGCGGTGCCTGCTAATTGCAGAAAAAAAGATTTAAAAAAGGTGGTAAATTTTTAAAACAATATTATTCCTATTACTACTTATCTAAGCAAATTACGATTTAGGACGTTATGATAAATATGAAACGATTGAGAGTAACTATTTTTTTCTTTGGCAATATAGCATCAAATTATGTCACCTGTTAATTTCTGAAATTTTGTTTTAAAGCCTGGAATTTAGTTGGAAAGATGAGATGTGATAAGGAGGGGTAGGCCTGACTGGGAAACCACACACTTACTGGCAAATGACTTTTAACTGATAACTCATTAGCCAATGATAAATGGACCAGTTTTTACACAGCACTTTTCTACTCTAATGCAGCACACAAAACTATACAACTTGCCTCATTCAACGATATTCCAATATGAATGGAGAGCAACTTCACATTACCCGCAAAAGAGCATCTGATGTTGGATGCTGTGCATCTTTGAACGTGTTGCCTGTGGAAAAATAGGCCTATAGTATGTCTTGACTGGTGTAACTAAAGGGATCTTGTGAGACTAGCAAACCTTTCAAGTTTCAAGATGAATTTGCTCTTAGGCATGATAGTCAGCCTGTGCACCCTCTCATATTACAGAAGTTTCATTATTATTGTATTATGTGCAGAACAAAAATCTGCCAAAATATGTGAAATGCTCAGAAACTTTACAGAGCTTTAAAAAGTTCAAATAAACTCCATATCCTTGCAGTATGACAGTGGTTGTGAACAACAAGAAAATACATGTTACAGCTGGAAAGATGCGCCTGGTGATCTTAGTTCATGAGAAGAATGGCAACAAATTCCTTTGGCCAGTTTTAAAAAAGCATCGCTCGGCCAACGACTCTGAAGGACTTTTAGGTGAGTGGAAGGTTATTGTGTATGTGTGAATATTCACTGCATGAGCTGGAAAATTGTGTATATACAGTAGTTAAGAAAAACCCGTTTACAACCAGCAGTGGTGTTTTCTGTAAAAATATCTTGATGCTGGGTCTGTTTTAGTATCTGATTCTAAATGTCAGGTCCTATTTTATTGTTTTACTCCCTTTTTCCAGCTGTAAAGCCTGCAGTGTATGAGGTGGTGCAGCAAGTTCCTGTCACAAAACTAAAGATTAAAAACCAAGAGATAGATGTTACAAGGTAAATTTTTTGTAATGTTTTCAGTTTCTTCATTCAAAACAGAAAGCCGTTTAAGATTCCACCTATAATCTTTTTTTCTCCTTTTGTAGTGACAACGCTACTGATTACAGCATCGACCCTCCTGTCACAAAGAACTGCTGGCTTATGTCTGCTGACTCTGCCCTGCAGAGGCCACTGGCAGATTTTTCCGTGGCACAACTTTAAGTGTGAACTGTGCTGAATTACAAACATGAAGAAATAAAAAGTATCAGTTTAAAAAAAGAGCATTTTGAAACTTATTCAGTGTTGGTCTCAGAATGTATGTCTATGTAATGGGAAAGGCTTTAGGACCCAGGGCATCAAAGGAAGGTAATAAAAGAGGAAGTAGCAGAAAGTGTCTTCTTCTGTTTAGATGTGTAGTCGTTGAAAATTGTGGTTTTGGGATGTTACAATGTTTTGAAGTCCATGCTGAGTAGATCGCGTTGTCATTCAAGCACTTTGCGATAATACTGCCCTTCAGTATGATTCAAGTAATGAGTGAAAGGACATTAATCATGTTGTGCAGCAAGCATAGTCAGTTGGAGGATGGGCTGCACATGTGATTGTGCCACTGTTTTTCTTCTCTCTAGTTTGTTTTAGAGTGAGGGTCGTATTTTAAAACTGATTCTTTTTTCCTTGGTTTTGTCTTTATGTAAACTGGACCTGCTGCAATATTAATTAAGAAATGTCCAAACACCTCACAGCAATGTGCCACCAATTATTTCCTTAGCAAAGCACTTAGTGGATGTAATAAGTGTCCCCATGTGATCGCATTTATTTAGGGTGGATTTGGTTAAAGAAAAGCACCCATAATTTTTCTGCTGGCTAGATTGAGTTATTAGGTGATGCTACATTGCTGGCAGGTTGCACCATTAAAAGTACTCTGTAAATCATTAGTGGCCTTTGACTGTGATAGTCACATTTTATTGCAAATCCTTTTTAGTCATAAAATTGTATAAAGGTTTGGTGATACTGACCTCTTATCCGGTTTATTCTGGACTCTGGTGGTCCCTGCATGATATTCTGACTGGGAGTTTGTATGACAAGGTTTACAGAAGGTCTTTAATCCTCCACAGTCTACTTACCATATCTTGTCTACACATTCCCTCAAATTGTTTTCGTTTAGTTTTGAGCCTTTGTTAAGGCCAGATCCCATCCAGGAATGTTCCAGAATTTTTTCAACCACAAACATTTGTGGCCACATGTATTCATTGGGTAAGTCCAATGAATACATGTGGCCAAATAAAATGGTAAGGGCATGTGCAATGCTAACAAGGTTGTAAAGCACTTACACCTTTGATGATGACTCCAACACTGTCCAGGTCATCTATGGTTTCTTCATGTTCACGTTTCATGGCCAAGATGGCCAGGATTAAATTCATTAAAGGCTTGCCTAATTTGTTTGAAGATGAAAGTTTGTTTCCCTCGCACCAGGATCATTTTGGTTTTTTGGGCAATGTCATTTGTCAAACTTAAATCAACCAAAGGTGGTCTGTATTTTTACACATTACAGACACCATAAAAACATTAGTGTCATGATGCTCAGTCGTTTTGTATTTTTGCAAGGTAAACACAGCAAAACCATCAGGATGAACAGTACTTACGTACTGTTATTCAAAACCTCCACATTTAATAACAGATTAATACGTTAGCTTGTTAAATATTTCCTGGACTCCAACATTTCTTCTTGGAGAGTTTTGAAGACACCACCAAAGAACCGCATGGCTATTTATTGATAGACCTCACACCAACCTGCCCAGAGTGGGGATATTGCCTGAAAAGCAGCTTTGTCTTTTTATTTTACGAGGAAAAGTAACCAAAGAAACCAAGGAAATAACCATTACTTTTTCCAAAGACACTGATAGAAAAAGTTTGGACTCTGGATTAGAGCCTGGTACTGACAGTTTTTGATGATGTCTTTTTTTTAATCTATCTGCTCATCTCTGGTCTGGGCCGCTCCTTATTGATGCATCTCTCTCAGGCTCGTATTAATCTTGGGGGTGACAGTCAAAATCAATACTGCCCAGTCAGAGGTTGTCAAAGTGACTCTGGTTGTTAGCAGTTTAGAAACTTCACGACTTTTAACCGGTAGAGCTTCAGTTCTGGGGCAGAATTTAAAGCCCATTGTTCTTCCAGAGTTTTTTCAGCTGTTTTATGGACTCTGCAAACATATATCCAAAGCTGCACTGGCACCATTGTAAATGCCCTGTTGTTTGTGTTGGGTGTCTCTGGCTGAGCAGCAAAATGTTGCAGGGCCTCATGGGCACAATGGTGAAAAGTTAAATATTGTTTACACACACACACACACACACACACACACACACACACACACACACACA
>NW_005187511.1:2195487-2203553 GCF_000239375.1 Pundamilia nyererei
CCCCCCAAAAGAAAAAAAAAATCTGCTCGGTTCATCAAGACATCACATATTTTAAAAAAGCTAGGCTCATTACAACCAGGGGGAACACCGCACTCCCGGCACATTGTGCCTCGACCTCCTGGTCGACGAGCCGGTGGCCTCTGAAGGGTGCGCCCAAAACATTTGCGAGATCTTGCAGAAGTTTTATGAGCACTCGCAAAAGTTCATCTTAATTTCTTTTTCTGTCCCTTGTGTGGCTCCGTACTCCAGTCCTTGTCACATTCATACTGTTTCAAAAAAACTGTTCATACTTGCAAATAAACTTTTTTTGTTCTGAGACAATAATATTACTCAAATTCACCAATAGTGAAAAGCTAGATTGTTACTATATATCTTTCACTTTGATTTGTCAGAGTGCTATTGCTTATCACAAATGAAAAAGACAGCTGTGGGATCAAAGTTTGGCCTCGTTTGGCTCAAGTGCACAGGTTTGACCCTCAATGTAAACATTAAAGGTCTAATAAAGTGCTGGGTAAGCAGTAAATTACTGTTTACGGGGAATGTTTGTGTGAGGGGATGTTTGTGTAAGCGAGTGAGTTTGCCCTTTAAAAAAACTTTGTGCATAATAACAGTGTCCTTGTTTAAGGTTAAAAGAGCGTATCAGCTGCTTTGCTGGTATTTTGGTTAGAGGCATTATGGGGAGAACTGTGGTGAAAATCACACTCATAGGACTCCTTTTTGCTTTGGCTTCCACGCTGCCAAACAAGGTAAGTTCAGTAGACCCAAAGGACCAAAAGAGCACTTCAAGGGAACAGAATAGAAGATAATGTAATATCCTTTGAAGTGAAGAAATACTGACTGTGTGCACATGTTTACTTTATCCTTTGTCTGAGATCAGGGTAAAAAGTGGTCTATTAATTTATTTTAATGTTTAGAGCTTGGCATTTAATAAAGGTGTTGGTCAGTGCTAGGTTAAGGATAAATTGGCCTTTCTGATTATTTGATTAAGTGATTTATTCATATATATGTGGTTTTTTTTATAACTTGTAATACTGTCATGTTATTTGGACATTGGAAAGACCTGGAGAGAGTTAGGTTTTCTGTGAAATGTGCCCCCTGTGTTTGCTCAGGATGACTGGGACATCTACAGCTTCCACTTCAACTCCACAGTGACCAGTCGTTATGCCACCACTGTCATCACAAGCCGTGTGGCCAATCGTATGAATGAGTCAAAGGAAATTGAATTCCATGTTCGGATTCCCAAGAATGCCTTCATCAGTAAATTTCGAATGTGTGTGAAGTTAAAAGGATCTGTAACGATCCAGAGACATTTGCAAATAAAGAATTCTACACTAAAGAACAAAGTACAGGATACTCAGTAGTGTGTATTCACACAAGATCTTTTCTTGGTCCTCTTCAGGTTTATTGATGGCCAGGTTTATGATGGTGTTGTGAAAGCTAAGGAGCAAGCTCAGCAGCAGTACACTGAAGCTGTGTCCCGTGGTGAAAGTGCTGGACTTGTCAGGTATTAACTAAATGATTAACTTATACATATTGTACAAATACACTGAGTGCTCTTTTGGATAAAAAAGAAGCAAAATTGTCACGGCCGAGGCCGCCTCAAAAGTGAAAGGACTCAAATGCTGGACGCTGAACAGCACGTAAGTAGTTTTACAGACGACGTTTATTTACTCAGTAAGTGTTCATAAACTGGAAAGTGAGGTTAACAAGTGCAAAGTGCCATAACTGAATCAAAGGGGTCAATCTGGTCTTGGTCAGTGGAAACAGCCGTTCCAGGGATTGGGCTGGAGGGAGAGTCACACACTGGGTCCAGGGAAAGGGTCAGAGTCACTGTAAATAGAGTACAGACGTTCAGGTATGGTTCAGGACAAATATGGATAAGCTGTTTGTTCTGAATCTTCCTTCGTACTGCGTACTTGCCACGGGTGGTTGGTGGTGACGTGCAGGGGTGAGGGGTCCGGGTGTGTGGTCCGAAATTCCTGGCGTAGAGGCAGGGAGGCAGGCAGGTGGTTCGGGTGAACAGCCCATGGGACTGTCAGGTGGTCCAGCGTCTGGGTTGGAGCTCTTCGGCAGAGATTAGTGTTTGGCAGCTTGGTGTGGTAGGGTTAGCTGAGAAGTCCCCGGCTAAATTACCCACAGGTGTGAGCAATCAGCAGAACACTGAGGCCCCTCCCAGGGGTGGAGATGCCGGCTCGGAGGGAGACACAGTGGCACACACCCGGACCATGACACAAAATACCCCCAAAAGGTTGATTCTGTTCATCTGGATGTAGCATTTTCAGTGGGAGAAATATTTCGTCACTTATCCGCAATCTTATAAACAGTACATTTGCACAATAAAACTAGCCCACTGAATGAACAATGGGCTGTGAGGTCAGTTCCTTGATCATTAATATGCAAATTGTCATGACCATTGATCCACAACCACTGATCAAGGCCCATGAGTACCATTCACAGAGAGTTGGGAAATGGCTGCAATCACAGCAATGTAAGATGGCGAAAGATGTACCCTTAGGCCCTCGCCTCAATTCAGAGATGGTCTTTCCCTTTTCACGTGAATGGCCTCCTTGACTCCTCGCTCAAACCAGCTTTTCTCCTTGTCCAGAATTTTTACATCCTCACCTTCTGCTTTGTGCCATTCGCTTCGCCAGAAGTTGTTTAGTTTCCCCAATGTATAAATCATGGCAATCCTCATGGCACTTAGCAGTGTACACTATAATCACTAGGTTTGACTCTCATCATCCACTGGAGCACAAACTGGGTGTTATCGGGATGCTACAACACAGAGCAAACACTATCCCCACAGATACAGCAGCCAGGGAAGCAGAAGAGCATCACATCAAGAAGGCCCTGAGTAAATGTGGCTATCCCAGCTGGACATTTGCTAAAGCTGGGAAGGCGCCTAAAGAAAGCTCCAGCTGATCCAGGAGAGGACAACTGCTGCCTAAGTGAAAACCGTTGGTGATCCCGTGTGTGTCAGGAGTATCAGAATAGTTAAAA
This sequence comes from Pundamilia nyererei, assembly GCF_000239375.1. Lineage (NCBI taxonomy): Eukaryota > Metazoa > Chordata > Actinopteri > Cichliformes > Cichlidae > Pundamilia > Pundamilia nyererei. Next base: position 2,198,488 of record NW_005187511.1, read on the forward strand.
CACATTTTTTCTAAACATCCCATCTTTGTGGCTTTTAAACCCCAAAGCACGCTGCACCAAAAATTGGTCCACCCCAAGGATCAAGTTCCCTGGGGAGCTAAGGTTACATCTTTTGCCATCTTACAATGGTGTAATTGCAGCCATTCCCCAACTCTCTGTGAATGGTACTCATGGCCATTGATCAGTGGTCTTTGATCCATGGACTTTGATCAGTGGTTGTTAATCAATGGTCATGACAATTTAATATTAATGATCAAGGAACTGTCATTCAAAATTAGCTTGTTCTGTTCTGGTTTCTCTTCTTTCTTTCTTTTCTAAAATAATGTTAATTGTGAATAGGAAAACATAATTTGAGTTAATCTTATTCCCTTTTCAAGTTCAAACTACAGCCATAATTACAATTTAGTAAAATGATTATTGTTTCTGCTTTAGTTCTGTAGGGAGGACACTGGAGGAATTTAAGACCTCTGTAACTGTGGCTGCTCACAAAAAGGTCACTTTTGAACTCACATATGAGGAACTGATGAAACGCACACATGGCAAATACGAGCTGCAAATTCATGCTCGACCCATGCAGCCTGTCAGAGACTTCAAGGTGACTGTCTTTTTGGTATCTATTAGTGGAAAATGCTGAGATAACAGCACACATGATGAGATCTTTTATTTTATTTTATTGTATTTATTACCAGGTGGATGTGTACATTCACGAAGAAGCCGGCATCAGTTTCATCGATGTGAAAGGAGGCCTGAGCACCAACGCCCTCGCTAATGCCATCACCAAAACACATGCAGATAAACAGGTACTGAAATCTTTTTGTTGTAGAACAGTAAAACAATTATCAGCTTTCTAATAGACAGTGTGAGGTACTAACAGATCATTATTAATTTGCAGTAAGACGCAGCTTAATCTCAGAGTGTAAAATGTATGATTATAAAATGATCAAAATGCACAAATAACCATTACGGTAATGATGATATTTCTTCCAAAATTATAGCTCATTTCTCATCATTGTACAGAAGAATTGGGTTGAAAGCAGGGGTATTCAGCTAACATTTCTTTAAGCAAAGATCCGGATTATCATAATGTGAAATTATTTCGTTTGCGATTTTAGACTGTCAAATCAAATGAAATCAGTACAATTGCAAAACCTTTTGACAAATAATTTGAAAAATAATTCCAAAATGATTATTGGTCACACAGCATAGAACTGAACATTGCTTAAAATTCTCATACACCTGTGGAGGTGCACACTGATGATTAGTTTGATTATGTTCACTTTGGACAAAACTGCCTTGCTTTTGTGTGTGGAGCCAAACATTGTCAGGATACATAAGGCTACTTTCCTTAAACCTGAAAAAGTTGTCCCAGGAACCATTTGAATCCAGAGAGTGGAAAGATCAGTTCTTACAAACTGCTCTTTCAGGCAGTTTATAATTGCCTAAAGCGCAGGTAAAACTGCATGTGTTGTATCTTTTCTTCTTATACTATCCTTTCAACTTACTACATCTCAACTATTGGCACTGTAGAGACCAGTGTTTATCACCTGGAATCCACAGAGTTGATTGGCTGAGTAGTAATGGGATGGCTAAACTCACATCCAATGCTTTTTCAAAACCTGGACCATGGTCCGCCTGTTAGTGACCTCTGGTTTAAGGTTTTGGTCCTTGAACACATCTCATTCCATTTTCTTCTAAAGGTTGGGCTTCTCCAACACTCTTTGTATGTAAAGTCATGTTGCGTTAATTTGAGACAAATTAGTAATTCTGACAATGTTTCATTTAGGATTTTTAACAATACAAATATCAGCCCAAAAAGGAAAACAGAAAATAAAATCACTGACATCTCTCTCTACCAAGTTCCTAAACTCTGTGATTCACTCTGTTTCCAGGCGTGGGTGTATTTCTATCCAACAGTCGACCAACAGAAAATGTGTGACAGCTGTGGAGATCAGGGTATGAATGGAGATTTGGTTATTGTTTATGACGTTAACAGGGATAATGGACTGGGACACATCAAGGTAAACCCTGGTCTTTTAGCAACACAAACCGTATGACTTGGGCTAAAAAGCTTCTTGAATAATCCTATAACCAATCAAGTTTTGTTTTTTGTTTTTTTCATAACGCCGCCTTAGAAATCTGACGGGTACTTTGTTCATCATTTTGCACCATCTGATCTTCCACGGATACCAAAAAATGTCGTCTTTGTTATTGATCAAAGTGGCTCAATGGAGGGCAGAAAAATTGAGCAGGTAAAGTATTTGAAGGGTCAGTTTCTCATATGATTTTATACATTTTTTCTCTTTTTTTACATTTTTAATGAAAAGAAAAACAATATGTAGCCATGAATTATGTTTTCTTAACCAGACTAGGACCGCATTAATCCACATTCTGAATGATCTGGCAGAAGATGATCACTTTGGTCTGATCACTTTTGATGACAGAATTTCTTACTGGAAGCAAGAACTCGTTCAGGCCAACAGCAAAAACCTGGAAAGTGCCAAAAACTTTGCACGCAATATTCAACACAGAGGATGTGAGAAGTTGCAGTAAATACACATTTTGGAATAGCAACAGTTGGGAGGAGAATAGCTGTACTGAAAATGCATTTGTTGTTGTTGCATTTCAGCCACAGACATAAATAAAGCAGTGCTGCAAGGAGCACGTATGCTGAATGCACATAACAGAGAAGGTTCAGCATCTATCCTTATACTTCTCACAGATGGAGACCCAACCTCAGGTTATAATAAAACACATCTGTAAACAAATGTACACAAATATTTCATGAAACCGAGATCTTTATGAGCTTATTGTGGTTAAAAGTCCTGATTTATTATGAATTATGAGACTACATTGTTTCTGAGCTGAACTGGGTATGTCTCGTCTCTTTTCAGGGGTGACAAATCTGGAGAAAATCCAGTCAAATGTAAGACAGGCTATTGCAGGCAAATTCCCACTGTACTGTCTCGGTTTCGGTTTTGATGTTAATTTCAATTTCCTTGAGAAAATGTCGCTGCAAAATAACGGTGTGGCACGACGGATTTATGAAGACTCTGATGCTGATTTACAGCTGAAGGTATTTAAATTATGCATGCTCTTCTTTTATGTGATTTGAAACCCCTGAGAATTGAAAGAAGAAAAAAGCATGATTTGTATCACTTCCACACTGTATGTCAACAGGGTTTCTATGAAGAGGTGGCCACACCTCTACTGACAGATGTGACAATGATCTATGTGGGTGGGACCAATCTAACCCAGACTAACTTCAGTCAGTATTATAATGGTTCTGAGATTGTGGTGACCGGACAGATCACAGATAATAATATTGAAACCTTCACCCCTCAAGTTGTGGCCATTTCGGTAAGAATCAATCCACAGGACTCATCAGCAGAACTCTTCTTAAACCGTTTTCCCTGTTGACTGACATTACATTGCATTTAAATTATTGCAGAGTAATAGAAGAATAATATTCTCTAATCCAAATGAAACCGTGGAATCCACTCAAACAGTGTCTGATGACCGTATCCAGAGGGTTTGGGCGTACCTCACAGTTAAACAGCTTCTGGACAAAGAGTGAGTTTGACTTACAGCATCTTTCCTTGTATGACTCTGAAATGTGTTATCAGCTGTTATGTCTTTAAAATTTCTACCTCTACATCAGTGTCTTCAAAACACTATAAAATAAAATATATATATAAAACTGTATTTATTTTATACTTTTCTTTGTTTATTTTTCTGATATTTTAAGCATATATAATCATTGAATGCTGTTTAGGATCACATTATATATACATTATAAGAAAAGTCTGGATATATTGAATGGATGTCTGAATATATAGAATTAAATGTAAACATACAGACTGAAACTTGAATGTATAGAATGAAATTTGAATATACAAGGTGTCAGAAAGACAGGTGAACTGCAGTAAGACAATATGTTTTAAGTTTGTTAGATCAGGGCAGCAGGTTGAAATTAAGTCCCAAAATTCCAAGTAGAAGTCTGTTAAAGGGACATCAGATAATATGCCTGCAGTAATAAACTGTGTTCTCTTCAGTGTTGAATAGTTTGACATCAACATCTCCATTTCTTAGCTTTCTATTAAATAGTCATGTACATCTCCCACATAAAATTATATTAGTACAATTATGTTTGTTCATCATCACTCATCTCCTTAAATTTCAAAAACAACTTTTTTCACATCTTTTTAAAGGCAGAGTTTTTACACTTAATCATAAAAGTATGTTTCTCAGAAGCTATATTGTCCAAGCTATATTTGGACAATATAGACAGCAAAGCTGTCTATGGTCTGGTAATGGATCTCTATGATTTGGCAAGACTGTATTTTGCCTGTAACAAACAATAGATTGTGTTTTTTTATGAACTTTGCTGAATTGACTTTCAGTGAAGAAAATCTCTTAGATACATATTTTAGGACATGGATTCAGCTTAACACCTGTAATGTGTGAAGTTACATACAAAACCATCTTACACTTTGTCACACAGGCTTCAATTATCTGGACCTGAGAAAGAGAAAGTGAAGAAGGAAGCTATGGAGTTGTCACTGAAGTACAGTTTTGTGACCCCTCTCACATCTATGGTGGTCACAAAGCCTCCAGGAGAAAACACAGATGTGCTTCATAAACCAAAGGAAGGTGAAACATCACGGAGATGGCAGTCGCCAGGAGGTCAACCCAATTTAGCACACCTTACCCCTGCTAGTGGGGGTTATATTGGGTGGGTTCATTCTGGTGAGCAAATCAAACCAATACAACAACATTCATCAGTTCAGCTGAGGAGACGATTGCTTACAGTACAGAGATGTTCTGTGAATGAAAGAAAGGGAGTATGAAATAGACTGAGTCAAATAGATGTGAGTCAGACAGAAGCAGGATGTAAGATGCAAGCTGAGGCAGCTTAAATTGGGTGGTACAAGTGGCTAGTGGCTAGGTTAGTGTACAGGAACACCTGCCGCATAGGATTAGAAATCCCCATGGGAGACACCACTAAAGGTGTGTGTGTGTGTGTGTGTGTGTGTGTGTGTGTGTGTGTGTGTGTGTGTGTGTGTGTG
>NW_005187511.1:2203573-2218116 GCF_000239375.1 Pundamilia nyererei
TGTGTGTGTGTGTGTGTGTGTGTGTGTGTGTGTGTGTGTGTGTGTGTGTGTGTGTGTGTGTGAGTGAGCTATTTAAAGATTTAGTTAAGAACTTTAGTGTCAGGGCATGGATGTTAGTAAAAGCATTAATTAAACTCAATTATAAATGAATTAGTTATCCTTATTTATTATTATGTCCCCTGCATTGCCTCTAGCAATATTAACTTTATGTAATGTGTGTAAATGTTTTTTACAGCTGCTGATTTACATCATGGGTTTAGTTCCTACGATGACGTGCTCTATGAAGATGCAGGTACTGTATTGCATACATGGAATACTTTTTTTGTTCTAAGACAGTCAAAGATTTTTTACTGTCATGCAATGTCAACCAGAGATCTGAAATTTTCTGGTATGTAACTAGTGCTGTTTAAATTATTTGCAGGTTATTTAAAGGCTATCCATGTCCCAATTGAAGTAACTGACGGTACTGTATTGTATAGATGGAATACTTTTTTTTTTCTAAGAAAATCAAAGACTTTAAAGAGGGGACTTTGGGAAAAAAATCCTCAAAAAAAAAGAAAAGGGGAAAAACAATTTTTGGATAAAATGGTCTTTAGTGCTATGCATGATAAAGTCACTTACACTTTTATTGGAAAAGTTGTATTTAGAGGTGAAAATTTAAAAAAATCTATATCACCATGACACTTTCTTAACTTAAGGCAAGTTTTCTAACATTCTATGACTGCATGGGAAACTTTTTTTTTAATATAAAAATTGATTCATTTTCAGAATTGTGAAATAGACAAAGTATGTAAAATTAAAGAAGTGTTTTATGTTTACTTTTCCAAAACTCTGAAAAAAAAATTCAAAAATGCCCAATGCATTAAAAGAGTTGAGTAAGTGTTGATTGCACAGGTCTTTATTTTCAGATTCCAGTCTAACTTTTTGTCTCTATACCTCCAGCTCCTCTTCTCCACAGGTTTTTGCTCAACTCAACTGGGAATCAGACTGTTCCACTTTGCTTTGACTTCAGTGGAGCTATAATCCTTAAACTATTTCACCACCCCAGCAGAGGTCAGTAGTAGTCTTTCTCGTGAGTATTTTCATATTTCTCCCCTAGTGGTTAAACAGCAGCATTTCTCTTTTGTTCTAGACCTGTCTGTTAATGGTGAGCTAGATTCAATTGCAACCGGAGGTTTCAGCAAAATTTTTATACACCTCAAAACTCACCAGCATGTTGAGGTTGATGCTGAATCACAGAGGGTCACTGTACGAGATGGACAGACAGTGACATATCAAGCTGCTGGACAGGATCCCTCAACAGTTGGCAGGTGATTTTGCAATATAATGGTCAAAACGTATGTTCTCACAGTATTGTTTACAGATGTGTGCCCTTATTCAGTTCTTTTCCCAGGATTTACATGAGGCAATCAGTATATACATCTCTGATGTCAGTTATATATATGACAAAACATTTGCTGGGAAATGAAACCTTAAAAGGGCAGTTTGGGCTATTTATTATTTTGATTCTACACTTTTTTGTACGGAGTATTTTGTGAGATTTGGCCAAATCTCACTAATTTAAACATGTCTGCCATAAAATTAAAATAAAAGGTTAATTTCTATCACAACTACAAACACATCAGTAGCAGTGTATAAGCTTCGTAGCACAATATTTACTTTATATTTTTTAAAAGGCTCAAATTATGTCCTTTTGCTTTAACCATCCAACACACAAGCTCTCAAGCTGAGATACCCAGAGAAACCAAGAACATGGTGGTGAGAGGTCTCACTCTTTAGTAACAGGAAAGAAAAAGAATCCAACAAAATAATTTCTGGATGCAACAGCAACTCTTCAATATTGGAATATTGTAAGGCAAATATACCAGGACAAAAAAGGTTTTGGATGGGAAAAGCTAGGAACACCTTGCAGAAAGGCCAAAAAATTAATTCTGTTCATCCAATTCAATTCAATTTATACAGCAATAATAGATTCTTTTCATCATCAGCGTTTTCAGTGGCAGAAATTTGTCACTCATCCAAGTGACCTTTCCAGTCTCAGTTGACTGCAAGTTTCCCAAACCTTATAAACAGTACATTTGCACAATGACTGAAACTAGCACTGAATGAACAATGGGCTGTGAGGTCAGTTTCTTGGCCATTGATATGCAAATTGTCCTGACCATTGATCAACAACCACTGATCGAAGCATCATCTTAAAATGGCCTGCGGAGACAAATGGGATAAGCTTCTTTAGCCATACAACATATGATATCCTTCCATCACCTGTCCCATCCTGTCCCCACTGTTCAGTTCCAGTCAGTCTCAAGCACGTATTAGCTGTGTCCCAATTCAGGAATCGCATCTTTCGAAGGATTCAGCCTCTGCTGTCTATGTAAGCTGGGTCCTTCGAAGGCTGAGAAGGCCGGAAGTCTGAGGCTGTTAAATGGGATTGTCTAGCCTCAGTCGCACTGCTCAGGTTGCCCAGCAACCATGCTTCTAGCCGCTAGAAACGTTTTATAGAGGATGGTTTGACAGAATGAAGGCAAAAAAAATCATCTTTTTCTTGTTTCATGAGGTTTTTTTTTATTTGTTAAGTATCTGAGGCTGAGACCACAGGACTTTAAAAACATGATTGTTGGGCTTCATTTCTATACCAAACAATAATTTTAAGATTAGGTAATAAATAACAATTAGTAACAATTAGTAATAACAACTAATGTTGTTCATGAGACTTGTGCCATCTCATTTTGGTCATGTAAATATGATATGGTCAATATTACATTTATTGTATTAAATTAAAAACATACAGCACTGAACTTGAACTGTGTTTCAAATACTGAGCTTTAATAAAGATTCAAGTTGCATTTATTTATTCCTATCACTTTATATCTTCATCTCAAACACAGTACATCTTTTATAGTGTAAATATAGATGTATTGTATATAAGAGAGATAAATATTGTTTTGTAAATATGTTGGCATTATTAAATTTGTCTGAATGCTTACATATATGGGTAAAAAGAAAATCTATGAGCTGGGATAACTGTCTGTTTGTGATAAAATGAAAAATGAAAATGTAGACCAATATATTAAATATTCCCTAATATAAACATGTTTTACTGCCTTCATAGTTTTTAACTTGAAGGCCTTGAATACTTTTTCTGACTCTAAAAACAGTTGAATGATAAACTCATTTTAACATTACCTAATAAGACTGATAATTAGGACAGACAATTGGTTATTTTAAACATTTCTAGCAGTCCTTCACAAAGAGGGAACACTCTCTCTCAGCTGGTGCTGGCTCTTCCTCCTCCTCTTTGGGGTCCTTAGGGACTAAGTAAAGAACTATACAAATACAGGCCATTTACCATTTACCTCTTCCTCAGACTCTGCTTAGTTTGTCCTGGTGGGTCATCAGGGGTGCAAAACCTCACAGATGATCTGCAGCAGCGGGTTCCTTAGTCTGTCCTCACTCTGGCAACTTGCAGTTCTCAAACATGGAAATCTTATTCTTTTATTTAACAATCAGAGAGAAAGAAAAAGAGAGAAGGGAAAAGTGCAGGACAGACAGAAAGGTGAAAGTCTCAGGTGGCAAACACTACTAAAAACAGCAACAGAGAATGAGTATTTTCTGTTTGTTATATAAGGAGTACTAAATAAGATAAGATACCTTTATTAGTCCCACAAGGGGAAATTTCATGTTAAGGCTGCCGGCCCAGTCGGTACATTGGCCACATGTTTGGCTCCTATGATTAAAGCACCTTTTTTTTAGCTTAACAAGTGAACCGTTGGCACTAACATCACTAATGTCACGTGACGTTGCCACCATGTGGCCAACAGTAATGTTTTAATGTTCTTTGTTATTAAAACTAGAGATGGACCAATCCGATATTACGTATCGGTATCGGTCCGATACTGACCTAAATTACTGGATCGGATATCGGAGAAAAATAAAAAATGTAATCCGATCCATTAAATATCACGAAAGCACCTCACAAAACTTGCAACACCCGTAACTCACCTCAGAACGTTAGCACGTCGGAGCAGTATGCATCATGTGATAGAGCGGCTGTGGCATGCGGGACCTGTCGGTGGTCTGGATAGCATGTGGAGCTTCGCTAGCAACCCGGCATTTCATCTCCGACAAAGTTATCCCCGAGAGAAGTAAAGCAAGTGTGTAAGTCCATCTCTGAATGTAAAGCATTCCTGCGTTAAGCTTAACAAGCGACTGCCTGTTCTTGCTGCTACTTCAATCATGAAACTGCTTAATGATCAACTGATCGGCTTTTCTGTCGCGAGTCGGTCTCTCTGGTTTGTTTTTGGCCCACTTTGCACCAGAAAGAGGAAACCAGCGGATAAACAACAGCAGCACGTTTAAGCTTGATAAGCTGTTGTTAGAATGTATTTAATATTACTTTCTACTCGAGGATCTTTTTCTATGTAGCTGACGGCTGGTAACTGTGCAGGGGCGGATCTAGCAAAGTTTAGCCAGGGGGGCCGATAGGGCATGAACAGGGAAAAGGGGCACAAAGACATACTTTTCTTTCTTATTCTCATTTAAAATGTCTAGCTTTTAATAAATAATTATCTGACACCCAAAGTTTTAATTTGATGCAAAATGAATAGAAGTCCATTACTGTATATAGTAACTATTAAGTCTAATATATATATATATACCCTAGTAAGCTATAGTACTTTTTCCTTTGGGAAGGTACCATCTGTGCAGTCTGCAATTCTGTTGAAGAAAGATGTTGAATCTATTTAATATTTCTTGAAAAATAATTGATTTCTGTGCATTTTTTTTCACACTGCATCAAATTAAGGTTGATTACGTCGATTAAGCATCATGAGGTGGAGCGTGAGGGGTGGTTCCCCATTTTTTATTTATTTATTTTTGTTGTTGCTGGGAGTTGGAACCCTATTAGTTAGGTTGCTTAATATTTATGCTAAGTACTCTTTAAAATGCCAGAATAGGGAGGATGGTGTAGGTTTAAGTTTATTAGATTGATCAGTATTGCTGAACTATGAAATATTTTTTTTTTGCATACAGGTATAACAGAATAGCTTTAGTGTAGTTGTTGTTTTAAACTTGAGTATGAACTTATACAAAATGCAGCAAGATATTTAAAAAAACAGTTTTGTTGATTAAAAAACACTATATCGGATTCATATTGGTATCGGCAGATATCCAAATTTATGATATCGGTATCGGACATAAAAAAAGTGGTATCGTGCCATCTCTAATTAAAACATTTGCATTGCCACATAAATAAGTGATATAAAATTCAATACTTAATTTTAAATATGTACTCTTCGGCTGCCCCCCTTCAGCCGTTGGCCATTTTTTTCAAAAACAAACAAACAGAACTATCCACCGCTGTGCTATGAATCCTGGGATATGCTGGGCCTGACCACTTGACCCATCCTTCAAATCGGGGGAATAGGAGGACACATTTGTGGGCCGCATTTGGAGCAGCCCTCGAATTGGGACAGCCTTCGTCACCTGGCTGGGACATAATCGGCCTTCAAATGCGGCCTCCGAAGGATGCAGCCCCTGTATTGGGACACAGCTACTGATTGCTTGTAATACCAGTCTGACACATAGAAGATACAACTTGACACACCACCAGGTATCGAGATGCCTGGCAGCTGCACTAGAGCACATGCACATACAGATTTCCCAGAGGCTTGGAGGACAGGCCTGTAGGACAATCATCAAAACACTGTCAGGGATTCATGCATGTATGCAGATCTATACAGAAACACCCAAGTGAAGATACATAAGTGACGATTATCAATCTTCGATCGAGTAGGAGGAAATCCAAAGGTGTGTGCTGATATTTTGGGATTGTAATATTTATAAAGTTTTCATTAATTTCATGATTTTTTTTTTTACAACCAATGCTTGAATCAAAGGCCCTGCACACTCATGGTGAACCACAAAAAGTGGCTTGACTTATTTTCAATGACACTAGCTTTTGTCAAGCTTAGAAAAGTTTCTATTACCGTATCATTGCCTTGTTGTACCTTCCAGATAGAAGCAAGTTTATTGGATTACATGGAGTTGTGACATTGTGAAATGTCTATTACAGCCCTCAGTCGGACAGTAGTCAGCCAAGACTAGTGAAATGATCTGTGAAGGTTTTTAAAATCTTCAAAGAGCTTTAAAATATTCATATAAAGTCCATATTTTTCCAGTGTGACAGTGATTGTGCGCGACACTGAAATTCACATTGCATCTGATGACATTCTCCTGGTCATCTCACAACATGAGAAAAATGGCCAAAGACTCCTTTGGCCTGTTTTAAGACAGCAACCCTCAACCAACGACATCGAAGGACTTTTAGGTGAGTGAAACGACATGCATGCACATACTTTGTTCATTGCTTAAGAAATAAATGAATTTGTCAGTGTCATGTTAAGAATATTAACAAAGTTTGCACTGAGCATAAGTGGTTTCTGTAAAAGTATCTTGTTGCTGTGTCTGTTTTAGTATCTGGTTTTCAGTGTCAGTTCTTGTTTCATTGTTTTACTCCCTTTTTCCAGCTGTAAAGCCTGCAGTGTATGAGGTGGTGCAGCAAGTTCCTGTCACAAAACTAAAGATTAAAAACCAAGAGATAGATGTTACAAGGTAAATTTTTTGTAATGTTTACAGTTTATTCATTCAAAACATAAAACTGTTTAAGATTCCACCAAGACATGAGCTTGTTTTGCTTTTGTAGTGACAACGCTACTGACTACAGCGTCGACCCTCCTGTCACAAAGAACTGCTGGCTTATGTCTGCTGATTCTGCCCTGCAGAGGCCACTGGCAAGTTTTTTCGTGGCACAACTTTAAGTGTGAACTGTGCTGAATTACTAGAAAACATTTGGTTTAAAAGTAGAGAAAATTTTTTCTTACTGTGGAAAATGTCCTTCCACCTGTTCAAATGAACAAATAAAGTATCCCAGATTGCAAAATGGCTCATGTCTACATAATTTTATTAAAGAAAGAAAGAAAATAAAGAAATAAGGATTTGGAGATTGTGGTGCCAAAATAATACATCTAACCATGTGAATTCTAATGAAACGATTACACAGAAAAAATCCACTGTGTTACTTCAGTGAAGTTTCTAATCTGACCCAAATCTAATAAATGACAATAGATAGAGTAAGAGGTTAGAGATTAAGAGATTACTATTAAGAGATTAATAGGCATTTATTCTACACTTTGTTGTTAAACAGAAAGTTAAAACTAATTAGATTATTTTAGTTAAATGAAATATGCTTTGCTGGGTGATTTGTCTGAAAGAGAGTTATACTGTAGAAAAGGGTTGTGCAAACTCAGGGGCTACACTGTGCTGGAAAGTATGACAATGTGGTCGGGTTCGCCATTCATTGTTTACAAAGGAATTTCAGTGTTAATACTTACATTTACTTTTAGTGGTAACAGTGTGGTTGATCAACCTTTTTTGCCAGTGCATCAAAGTCTGGTGTTAGTTTTGTTGTGGCAATTCTCAGAACAGATCAGAGGTGTTCATCACTCAAATGGGACCTGTGGGGTTCTTTTGTTGGTGTTCATCACACTAAAAGACTGTTCACAAACACACACACGTAGCGCCAAAAACATCAGCATCCTCCGTGCCAGCTTCTGGATTTTTGTAGATTTTGTTGGTCTTAATAAAGTATAAAACTCATCCAGTTTAAGAAAGTTGAACTTCTCCTAAGGCAATGTCACATTGGAGATCAATCAGTTCCAATTGCAACTCTGCCTAATGCATCACCTGGTGGAATGTCAGTCAAATGAATGTAGTCATAATTATGATATTATTTGATTTGGGCAATTCTGTAGCAATCTTTGGCAGGCCAGACTAAAAAGACCAAAAGGCCAGATGTGTCCTGCAGGCCATAGTTTGCCCACCTCTGCTGTAGAACGTTTGCATATCAATCACAAATTCAAATCATTTTAAATCTTGGTTAAATATCATTAACAGACAAATCGTCTTACAACACTTATTAGCTGCTGGCCTCATATTGTTTGCCTCATACTGCAAATACAAAATATTAAAGCATACTTGATTCAAGGATGTCCAACAAGTATGACTGTTTTAGTCAAAACAGTACTTATATTTCTTGAGAAAACACCCTTAAATAAACTGATCAGTGCAGTTTGTGAACTTAAGCAAACAGTTGCATTTATATACTGTTTGTGTGTCCTCATTTCCCAATATACCACCTTTACGTTTAACAAGATTTTTTTGTCAGTTCACCAAAACTCTTTAAAACTTGTCCTTTATACACTTTAGGGATTTTTAAAAGGATTTCAGGGTCAAACACATAAAGACATGTATTTCAAACTTCAGTTTATGATATATTTCTAAAATGTGAAAGAAATACAGATGCCTACATTTCATATAATGCAACGCATGATCATCTTTGAGATTATCAGTGTTACTTTTTTCAAACGTTAAAAGCCATTTCTATAGCCACAGGATACATTACACAACAGATTTGACAGACTTTACCTGAATAAAAACAGTAAAATGACCTATCAATATTGTCAAACACTGCTGTAAATCAGTGTTTTATTTACAGTGTATCGGTAAATAGTTAAAACAATGAGGTTTAAAATTGCAGAAAAATATTGTTGTTTGTTAGGTTTTATTAATTTTGTGCTAAAAGTACATGTAATGCATTTTTACTCGAATAAAATGATACATCAGTCAAAGTCAATATAATGTTGTAAAACTATTAACTGGGCTTATAATTACAACTATCTCTTTGAAAGTTTTGACTATATCACCTGTAATATGGGTTTTTACTTTTTGATGTAAATTCACATTAAAGCTGGGAGTTCTTCATCAAAGGACCCGATCCACAAACTCCAACATGATGGAAAGCGAACTCCATCCAATGCTGTTTTTTGGGGTTTTTTTACACAGCAAAAAAGCTTCAGTAAGCCTCCAGAAGTTGTATTAAAATATCCAGATGAACTGTTAACTTAGTCTGATACCAGACTGCTGAAGGGAACAGGGGTGAGTCTAAAGGAGGACACTGGGTGTACCAGATCATATTAATTCAGATATTGTGTTAATTAATGTCCTAAGACCCGAACTCTTTCGTGGCATGCATTTTAATTTCTCTTTGCTATTTGGGCTTTATCATGTTCGACAGAATACTTGTCACGGCCCGGCAGACCAGCCTGAGGAATATTCAGCAGCAAATGGGCTTTGTTGTTGTTTTGCTTTCTCTCTTGTTCTCTCTCCTTCGTTCTCTCTCTCCCACTGTCGCCTGGGCAGAACTCATTATGGGTTTCTGCCTTTGGCCTACACACCTGTAGGATGATAAACACCGGCGTGTCATTAACCTGCCACTACTTAAAGGGAAGAAGCGAGGCTACTCATTGCTGAATCATTGTTTGACTTGTGTCAGTGAAACCCGGGCTTTGAGACTGCTTGCATCACTCTCTTGGATTGTGCATTTGTTCTAATTTGCCTTCTCGTTGTGTTTAGACACCCTGGACCTGTTCCTATTCCTTGTGGATACTTGAGTGTGAATGAGAGCAGAGTGGCTCGCAAAACGTTGTGTGTGACAGAACAGAAGTGAGAGTGTTTTCCCCATTCCTGTCCCTTGGATCCCCTGGAGACCCAACTCTTGCACTATTGTACATAGCACCTTATTCATTGTTGTACATATCATCTGGCATTTGTAAATGAATTCCTCTTTCTTTCTTTAAGCAACGGAGTCCCGCGCTTGAGTCCCCTAGTTTACCGTAACAAAGATATATATAGTCACAACACAATATATATATATATATATATATTTACTTATTTGATATTATTTGATTTGGTTTGAGATTGGACTGTAATTATTTTATTTAAGAAAATGTTTTCTTTATGAAAAAAAGCAACAACAAAAAACTGTGCACATCACAAAGTCCTTGTGATGTGCACTGGTTTGACCCTCAGTGTCAACAATAAAGTTTACCGAAACTGCTGGATTTCTGGTAAATAACTGCTTTGGGGGAGTATCTTGCATGGGTGGGAGGTGAAAGAAGAGGGAGAGAAAGTTTGCCCGTTAAAAAAAATTATGTACACAATAATCTTGTCCTTGTTTGACTTCAAAAGACAGTTTCATCTGTGTTTGTGCTCTGCTAGGAGGCATCATGGGGAGAACTGTGGTGCAGTTCACTCTCATTGGGCTGCAGCTGGCTTTGACTTCCACACTGCCAAACAGGGTCAAAATACATAAATGGCCATAGCACCACTTTAAGGATCCATAATTAAAAATTAAATATAAAGAGTTAAATAAATAGTTTAAAAGCCAAAAACAAAAGAAAACAAAACAAACTTTTTATGTACCTCTGCAATTCATATTTCACAAATAATGAGATATCTGAGGTGTGTGATTGAATATTTTGCGTCTCAGCATCTTTCTGTCAGTTCAACACCAAACTCTGTGGGGGTTGAAGGTTCTCATGACTATTCTCAGGATTATATCATGTTGTTCATGTGTGGTGTTTGTGTACAAGTCAGCTGACACATTAACACTGGCAGTTGTGCATTAGTTTGGAGATAAAAAGAAGGATTGGGGTAAGATGAAGTATTCTGCTAAGCAATATGAAATAATGTAATGTCCCATAAAGTGAAGAATTTCTAACTGTATGTGTTTGTATGTCTTCATTATCCTTTCTGTGCATCCACAATCACAGATCTCATTTTAATTGTTCAGGCTTGTTATTTGATGATGGTGTTGATTGGTTAAAGTAAATTTGGCTTGTTTGGTTGTTTGAACTATGGAAACATGTGTTGGATGTTTCTAATAACTCCCCTTATGATGCATAAAAAGTTGGTCTTCAGCAAATAAATGTAAGTGAGTGTCATGCTCTTTTGCGTGTGTGCCATGAAGACTAGATGAAAAATAATTTGAAGGTTTTTGCAGTGAGACCAATGAAATTCCACTGAAACCAGTCATGAGATTGGTTAAGCCTGTCGTTTTTTCTCAGGATGACTGGGACATCTACAGCTTTCACATAAAATCCGCAGTGACCAGTTGCTATGCCACCACTGTCATCACAAGTCGTCCCCTTCATAAATTTGTAATCTGATGGCAATCTCTGCAATCCTGGTGTTAAAGTCCACCCATATGGAAAAGAAATAGTAAAAACTTACATGTGATTACTAAATCATATAAGGCTTACATGATTTACTCATGAAAGTGGCCACTTTCTCATTACTTTCATACATTGTTTTAGTAAGTATCCAAAACATACAAGTTTCATTATATAATTTTTCAAGGGATCTTATATCTGTTTTCACTCTTATATGCTTTTCACACAAGTTTCACACAAGACAGATACAAACTTTACAAGATTTATATATATCTTTTCCATATGGGCACAATATCGATTTCATGCATAAGTTCCTATACATTTAATGTGTATTAGTAAGTTTTGACACTATTTTGAGTTAAAGCATATGAAGGCTGGTAGATGCTTGTATTTTTTCAGCAGATGCTTCATCTGTGGTCATGTATCTTTCACTAGAGCAATGATAGTCTCCCAGTGTAATGGAACACGTCTTCATTGTGTATTTTATATTCCTTTTCTTTGTACAGTTTTACAAAAGAGAGAGAGAGAGAGAGAATTTATTTTCATCATTAAATCCTGCCAAACACAACAAGCAGCCTGTTTCTTGTTCTTGTAGGATGAAGTGCTGGGAATAAAGAATGTTAAGCTAGCTGAAATTACGTTGCCTGCAACAAACTTTAGTGAGGACAGCATATTGTTCTTTTAAAGATATAAGTTTGTTTACACATCCAAGGAGGCTCCCGAGATGTCATCCCGGTTGATATGGTGCACATCAGCTGGCATAGAGCTGCCTCTAGAGAAAAGAGGTTAAAAATATTTAACCAGCTTAAAAAACTACAGGCAGATGCCATTTTATTACAAGAGACTCATAGACCTGTCACAGCTACAAATTAACTTAAAACACCTACATTTCCTAATGTGTTCTCAGCCTGCTAGAACTCTAGACATAGTAAATAGTACTCAATACAGTTATAGATCCAGAGGGTAAATTTCTAATCATTAAATTATCAATACTTAACAAAAAAAAATATGTATTTTAAGTATATATGGCCATAATGTTGATGACCCCTCATTCTTCCACACTTTTTTTTACTGCACTCTCTGAACACCTAGATTGCTCACTTGTTCATGGGGGCGACCTCAACTTTGGACTTATTTCCTAGTCAGCAGCTCACTGTTGAATAACATTTCAGACACTGAGATGCATCCTACAGCTGTCAGCTATCATGCTCCTGTATCTTTAATACTAATACATAAGAAGAACATTCCGCCAAGTAAAAACTGGAGATTTAATGCATCATTGCTCAAAGACGAAGAATTTATTAATTTTTATTATTATTTTTTTTAAAGGGGTAGACTTTACATTTAGACTATAGTGACCTGCTTCGAACATCGGCATCTGTTCTCTGGTAAGCAGGGAAAGCTGTGATGATAGATAAAAATTTTTATTTCTCATTCCATAAGAAGAAAGGAGAACACAAAAATAGTCTGGAATTTGAAAAAAACACAAAATCCTTAGAAGAAGCCTACGTGTCCGGCTAGGAACAGGAAATACGTAGCAAAATACATAAAACAAAACTAGAATTAAATGAAATTATTCATTAAAAAAAAAAACACAATTCTCAGTAAAAAATTTTGAACATGGTAATGACTTCTACCTAACCATCCATCCATCCATCGTCATCCGCTTTGTCCGGGGTCGGGTTGCGGGGGCAGCAGCCTAAGCAAAGAGGCCCAGACCTCCCTCTCCCCAGCCACCTCCTCCA
Organism: Pundamilia nyererei; assembly: GCF_000239375.1. Classification (NCBI taxonomy): domain Eukaryota; kingdom Metazoa; phylum Chordata; class Actinopteri; order Cichliformes; family Cichlidae; genus Pundamilia; species Pundamilia nyererei. The sequence goes on from NW_005187511.1 coordinate 2,216,388, forward strand.
GCTTGTCCGGGGGAATACCAAGGCGTTCCCAGGCCAGCTGAGAGATATAATCTCTCCAGCGTGTCCTGGGTCTGCCCCGGGGCCTCCTCCCGGTGGGACATGCCTGGAACACCTCACCCAGGAGGCACCCAGGGGGCATCCTTGTCAGATGCCCCAACCACCTCAGCTGGCTCCTTTCGATGTGGAGCAGCAGCTGCTCTACTCTGAGCCCCTCTCGGATGGCCGAACTTCTCACCCTATCTCTAAGGGAGAGGCCAGCCACCCTTCGGAGGAAGCTCATTTCTGCCGCTTGTATCCGCGATCTCGTTCTTTCGGTCACTACCCACAGCTCGTGGCCATAGGTGAGGGTAGGGACGTAGATCGACCGGTAAATTGAGAGCTTCGCTTTTACACTCAGCTCCCTCTTCACCACGACGGACCGGTGCAACGTCCGCATTACTGCAGCTGCAGCCCCAATCCGTCTGTCGATCTCCGGCTCCCTTCTCCCATCACTCGCGAACAAGACCCCGAGATACTTGAACTCCTCCACTTGGGGCAGGAACTCATCCCCGACCCGGAGTGGGCACTCCACCCTTTTCCGGCTGAGAACCATGGCCTCGGATTTGGAGGTGCTGATCCTCATTCCCGCTGCTTCACACTCGGCTGTGAACCGTTCCAGTGCGAGCTGGAGGCCTACCTAACCAGTTAAAAATAAAGAAAGAACTCTATGTGATGTTAAATACTTATCTGGGCACACAGTATATTAGCCTGACAGAATAGAAAATATTTTTAGGGATTTGTATAAAACGTTCTATTCACCTTTATATTCATAAACACATCTAAAAATGAAACTGATCCACTTCTTGACAATGTAACCCTTCCAAAGTTACCAGACAGTCAAGCAATTGCACTGGATTCACCGCTAACATCTAGTGATTTCAGGAAGCGCTGAAAAGTATCCCCAATTATAAGGCTCCAGGTTCAGATGGATTTCCAGCAGAATTCTGTAAAGAATTCAGGACAATTCTGGCACCAGTATTCTACAGAATGTTGCAGAAAATGACAAACTACCACCAAATATGAATTTTGCTGACATTAGTCTCCTGCTAAGACCAGGCAAAGACCCTATATTTCATTATTAATGTAGATTTCAAAATAATCCGCAAAGTTCTCTCAAAGAGAAGACAAAAATAATACATCCTAAGCTAACTGGTTTCATGAAAGGGAGGTACTCATAAACAAAAATACGTAGATTCCGTAATTTAATAGACGATTAATGTAGTAAAAGCACTGAAACCACAATATTGTCTCTAGATGTAGAAAAAGCGTTTGACAGAGTTAACTGGAAATTTTGCCACTTTCCACAAATCTGGTTTTGGAAATTCTTTCATAAACTGGTAAAAAAAATATTATTATAATTGCTGCTGCTGCGATTGCTTCTGTGGTTTCCCTACTGTGTAGTAGTGATGGGATTTCCGGATCTTTTTAGAGATTCGGCTCTTTCTAGTGATGGTAAATTTGATTCTTTTTACTGAATCGAGTGTTAATGAGTCCGTCACCAAAGTGAATTGGATTTTTTTAGTCATTTGATTCACTGAGTCAGTTGACCAGAGAGTGCAAAAATTTTACATTTTCACTCAAACTTAATTTGTTTCCCTTTTCATGTAAATCCCACTGCTAAGATGAATGATTTTATAGAGAAAAAAGAGCAAAAACATTTCTAAAATTAAGCAACTTCCTATCAAAATTG